>NC_073302.1:138970852-139158352 GCF_027595985.1 Sorex araneus | reverse complement strand
CAAGAATTTATTTCTTTTAAATGAAAATAGCTTATATGATTATAAGGTCTAACTGGCGAAGTCTGAAATGGTAGGGCTGGCCATCAGGAAGGGCAGAAGGAAATTTTTAAACGTGATCTGGAAATGTCAATAGCAAGCAAATTTTTCTCTTCAGTAATGCCTCAGCTCTACTGTTACAGTCTTTCAACTCACTGAATCAGGTTCTCATCAAAATGTCCAGGACAATACCCTTGCTTAAAGTCAACTAATTATGGACATTATTCCATCTGTAAAATGTCATCACAGCAATACTTAAAATAATGTTTGATGAACAACTAGAGAGTATAACTTTACCAAACTGACAAGCTAACCAACACACTTCAGGACCTACCACAGATGAGAAATTTTTTGGTCAAATTAGTGAATGCATGAGTTATATTTTCAATAAGAGCACCTCTGCTATACAGACGAGGTATTCTGGTTTGTACTACTGATGCTGACACTATCTTATTTAATACTTTTTGTTATCTTTGGTTGCTCAGATTTCTTTTTTTTTAATTTTTTTTTTTTTTGCTTTTTGGGTCACACCCAGCGATGCACAGGGGTCACTCCTGGCTCATGCACTCAGGAATTACCCCTGGAGGTGCTCAGGGGACCATATGGGATGCTGGGATTCGAACCTGGGTTGGCCGAGTGCAAGGCAAATGCCCTACCCGCTGTGCTATCACTCCAGCCCCTGGTTGCTCAGATTTCTTCAGAAAGAATCAATCATCAATCAACATCATTCAATGGAATAGGCTTAGTTTCCTGAGGTCAAGAAACTGAGCCTATCCCATTGAGTGTATTTTGTGGTTTGTGTGCCCACCCTGCTCCCACTGTACATGCACGCTGTTCAGTGCACATTTGTTGAATAGGACAAGATTAACCAAATACAATTTTTAAAGATAAACTGTGAATTTTTTTTCTGTTGTTAGCCCTGAAATTTATTTTAAATGAAATTAGCCAAATTTATAAGTGGTGAAATTAATCACTTCTTAAGCATACATAACTTAGAATTATGATTATCTTTGCTATCAATTGTAGGCAAGTTGGATAGATATAAGCAGGGATTAGTAGACAAAAGAGAGAAACGGGGATTTTTCAGACCCCAGAGTAGGAGTGTACTGTTTGCACAGACACCCTGAACAAGAGTGACAGGGGAGAGTGGAGAGTTTTCATGGACAGGTAGAAGCGGGTGTTTGTGGCACCTACGAATCCTTTTCCAGGGGTACTCACAAACTGGACAGCTTCTCAGATGTGACATATATATATATATATATATATATATATATATATGTATATATATAATAGTTCATTATCCAAAATACTATCCTATAGAACTTTCTGGTAGGGCATTTGCCTTGCACGAGGCCAACCCGGGTTTGATTCCTCCACCCCTCTCGGAGAGCCCGGCAAGCTACCGAGAGTATCTTGCTCACTTGGCAGAGCCTGGCAAGCTACCCATGGCATATTTGATATGCCAAAAACTGTAACAACAAGTCTCACAATGCAGACGTTACTGGTGCCCGCTTGAGCAAATTGAAGAGCAATGGGATGACAATGACAGTGACAGTGACAGAACTTTCTAGACAACTCTCTCCCAGTCAACAGGAAGTAACATTTCCTGTTTTCTGCCCCTAACTTTTGTATTTTCAGGATGTCATCTATATTTAATCATATGGAAAGCTATTTAAACTGAAAAAGCTCCAGAACCAAAGTTTTGCATCTGGTTTCATCACATAGTTTTGTCTTCTGGACGTCAGTTTCATACATGTTGCTGTAGCTCAGCTCAACCAATAATTTGTGTTTCTTTCTCTCTTAATAGATTTGCATCTTATGGATATCTCGCAGTTCATGTGTCCATCACTGACCTTGCTTTTGATTTTCTCCCTCTTAATTCTTCCTCCATTTTTTGTTTTTCTGATTATATACATCTAGTCTGAGGACACTTATTTGATTCTATTATGTCGTTGGAGACTTATGAGCAATGAAGCCTTTACTGAGTCAGATATTTTTCCTCATCGTGTGCTAGAAAAAGAGATCTTGCTTGTATTCCACCTCCATGCTTTACTAGCAATATGGTCTTAGTCTAGTTATCTACATCAAGCTTATGCTTTCTTGTGTGTGAAATGTAGATTACTTACTGCTTTGAGTTATGCATATTAAACAAGTGATTACAAATGGTGTAGAATATTGCTAGTTTTATTGTAAACTACCTTAACTATTATATTTCTGAAGCTAATCAGACATGTACACGGTTTTAATTTTGACTAATGATGCAGCATGTACCAAACAAAGTAATAGTTATTTTTGTTCAAGAAAGGTGTAGAGCCACAGTCTTGAGAAGGTGAATGTGGACTGAGGGACAAGGGTTTGGAGCTCTGTTGAGATATACATGGGCTTACTCAATAGGAAGAATCATGGCATTTATTTATTTCTATATTTCTTTTTGCTGGTGGAAAGCTGCCTTATATGTCCTCATGCTCTCTTTCTATTGTTCCTGCACTGAGATAATTAGATTGACCAAGCTGGTAGAAAAGCTGTGTCACTGTGAATTACGAGTGTGGCATTTATCTGATTTACACAGTTCCCTTAGCAAAAGAACCACAAGCTTGCTTGAAAATATGCCTGCCTCTATCTTGGGTGACTCCTGGTTCATTTCACTGCTATGAATACCTTACCCATATCCTCAGTATTTTTTGTGTACATTTTCAATTTTTACTTGGTTATCCCTGGAAAAAGAACAGAGATAATTATAGGCACTTAAATAAATATTTACCCTATGTTGTCTTTCTTGGGCTTGAAATATTGATACTTTTCTTTTTTTTTGGCTTTTTGGGTCACACCCGGCAACACACAGGGGTTACTCCTGGGTCATGCACTCAGAAATTACTCCTGGCAGTGCTCAGGGGACCATATGGGATGCTGAGAATCGAATCCAGGTCAACCTCGTGCAAGGCAAAAACCCTACCTGCTGTGCTATCGCTCCAGCCCCGAAATATTGATACATTTTTGAAATCTAGCTTAAAGTTCCTAAGCGTTAATAATTTTTTTAAAAAACTTTCACTAACAGTTTCATGCTTCAGGAAGATAATTCATTTGTTCATATTATTCTATAAACCTAGCACTTACTTCACACATACTGATATCTTAGGGGCCCATTTTATTTTATATGTGGATCTGTATTCCTTGTGCGTCTATATTTATTTGTTTGGGGCCACACCCAGCAATGTTTGGGAGACCCTGTGGTCCTGGGACTAGAACCTGAGGCTCTCATATCCAAAGCACAAACTCCAGACCATTTTCAAAGGGCTTGTACTTTTACAGATCAATTTAAGGTCATGTAAAAGCCAGAGCATGTAACAGCAATCATAAAATTATATCAATAAGCTATCACTGAGTTATACACATCAGATATAAAAGAAAAAACCTTTTATGACTTTCCTTTTTATCAATGATAAAAATGATAAAGCATTTTGAATATGTCTTATGAGTATAACAGATTTTAAAAATCCAAATAACCCAAAGGAAAAAAATAAACTTCCTGAAAGTACCACCACCTGCAAAAATCTTTTTGTTTGCTCAGATTTATCCATTTTAGCTCCCTATAAAATAAGAACTTCACATTTCATCTTCTAGTTCTCTTCACTCTTACTGCATGAAATAGGTCACAAATTTCCCACCCCGAAAGTACTTCCTCTGAGCCAGGTGGAAGAAAGATATTCTGAATATCAAATACAAGGGATTTGAGGCTGAGAAATATGCACATATACACCTTGTTAAGCTAACCCATATTTTCCCAGTTCCTCACTATTTTCTACATGTGGCTCATACTCCTTTGCCTTTGTCACTTCTTTGCAAATTTATTGTTTCTTTGTCTAAAAGGGATGAACTTCTGGTGTTCAGTCTTCATTTTCATGTGAAAACTCCTAAATACATGAAAAACAACAAAATGTGTATGTTTTTCTGCTGTTTATTTATTTTTGTTAGTTTAATTTTCAAAACCACCTAGGTGCTGGTTTGAAAAGAGGATAGAGGAAAATTTCCTATAGAAATAAATTCATTTAAACAGTTTGGAGGTGGATTGGAGCTCTGGAGCAGTATTGAAGAGGTCCAGGGCCACCTCCTGGAGATATTTAACCAGCCAGGTCAGAAGTTCAATGCAAAGGTCTGAAGATGTGCTGCTGCTCAAGCCCCTTCAGTGTTGGGCATTTCCTACATTATCCTGGAGGAGCTCAGGAGGCTTCAGGGCTGCATCTGGCAAAGTCTAAGGAACTTTTAGGTACAGGGGATAGAACCAGGAGAGGCCACGTGGAAGATGTGCGCCTTAACTTGTACTATCGCTGAGACCCTAAACTTTATTCTCAATAACTTCATGATTTTATGCCATTTAAAGTCATTCACTAAACAGCAAATAAATATGATTATATGTATATATGTATATTTAAACATTTTATGACTTATTTCCCTTCCTTCTTCTTTCTATATATTTCTATGCTATTTCCATAATACCTTAGGTTTTTTTGTTAATTTGGTTTCAAGCAATACCTTCAGTGCGGGATTTAAGGGTAATGGGAGTGTGACTTCTGGTGTTTTGCCCAAGCATGCTAGGGATAGAACTGGGACTATCTGCATGCAAAACATTCACTTTAGTCCTTTGAGCTATCTCCCTGATCTAATACCGTAGTTTTTCTAATTTTGTAGTACTTTTGCTATACTTTATTGAATTAGTTATCTTTCAGCAGCAGCTAAAAAATGTTTGAACTGAAGGATTGATTGCTGTTAGTTAAGTTATAACTATCTAATCTTAGAAGACTGTTATAATTTTAAGACTAATTTTTCCATTCTAATATGCAGATCTTGCTCTCTCTCTTTTACACACACACATACTCACATACACACATATACACACACCCATTATTACCTTAAGTTTAACTATATTAGGAAAAGAGCAAAGTAGAGAAAGATGGTTTTCAGCACTTTCACTCCATCCTTTACATGAACTTATTCTGGGCATTCCTAGAGATGTTCAGATTTCTTAAATTCTCTCTGCCAATCCCCTGTTAAATCTTCTTTTCAGTTAGTGATGCTATAAAAATGGAAAGGTAATCCCATGCCAGACCTCCTCCATAAATATTTTTATTCTAAAATGATTCACATCTTCATCCAAAAAAATGATAGTGGGATTTCAGTTTCCTACTGGGATAAATATATACCTTACAAACAATGGACCTGATTTGGGTTCTGGAAATTCTGACTCAGACATCCTGCATGTGTGGTATCTTGTTATATTTATTAACACCAAAGTGAATGATAAATTCTGACTAATAAGTACAATGGAGCCTGCTCTGTTTTAAGACGCAGTTTAAATAGTTGATAATAGTGTAACAAAGGGTGAGTATGTTAAGAAATTGAAACAGAGGAGTAGAAAGGTAAAATTAGTGTTTAGTAATTGATATGACATTTTAGTGTAGAATAACCTGCCAGGAATAGTGGCTGGCATAAAAATAAATAATCTAGGTCAGGAATGAGTAACCTTGGAGGTAAACTGGAACCATTAGTAGAATATTTAATAAATGCCTATGCCTTGCTCACAGAAGCAATTAAACCCCAACATCTGGGGGTTGGGATCAGGCATTTTATTATTTTTAATTTGTTTTCATGCTTTACAGATGATTAAAATTACTCATTTATTATTGTGCTAAGATACATACAACACAAAGTAATGATTTTTAACATTTTTGAGTGTCAATCTTTAGGTCATTTTAGTCTGGGCTTAAATACATTCTAGTTAAGGGGATAGGATTTTGGAAGATAAAACATTTTTTTGAACAAATATGTTTATCCTTAAATAAAAAT
This sequence comes from Sorex araneus, assembly GCF_027595985.1. Lineage (NCBI taxonomy): Eukaryota > Metazoa > Chordata > Mammalia > Eulipotyphla > Soricidae > Sorex > Sorex araneus. The sequence continues at coordinate 139,152,475 of NC_073302.1, read as the reverse complement.
CCATCTCTGACATTTATGATCTTTGCTAAGAACTTGACAAATGCATGCTCTCACTAAATAATAAAGACAATACAAATCTGAGTTACCAAGATTAAGCAGTGAAGTAGAGCAGTCATTTATTTAAAAGTAAAATTTGTGTACAAATTATTTATACATTAGGGTTTCTTTTAATTTATAGGTGATTTCAGTTTTAATAATAATTTTTTTCATTTTGGTAACCAGTGTTTAAAACTCACATTTTACAGAAAAATAGCTATGCTTTCTGAGAGATGTTCTGATTCACAAACTATGTGTGTCTTCATTTGTCGGTTTCTATGTCTGTGTCTGTGTTTTTCCTAATGGATTACTAAATAAATCTTTAGATGCTCTGCTCCAAATATGACTCATCTTATAGATTATCACTAAATGTTGCCATGCCACTATGCGTATACAGATAACTTGTCTTACAATTACAGTAAACCAAATAAAAACAGTAAAATTCTTGAAAGTTTTCTCTCCACATATGTTAAATCTGAAATCCAAAAGCATTGTGTTCTTCTTAACCCCTCTACTTAGTTTCCAGCAAAGGTATCCACCCCTTGACAAAAGCAGCAGCTAGTGTGAATCATTAGAAATTTCCCAGATTGTGGTCATTTAAGATAGAGCATTAAGAGAAAAGTAGAGAGAGAGTATGGGGAATATTGTCTGCCATAGAGGCAAGGGGAGGGTGGGAAAGGGGGGGTATACCCAGAATATTGGTGTTGGGGAATGTGCACTGGTGGAGGGATGGGTGTTTGATCATTGTGTGATTGTATCCCAAACATGAAAGCTTGTAACTATCTCATGGTATTCAAAAATATTTTTAAAAATTTAAAAAAAGAGTTGTGGCAATACAAATAGACCATTTTCTGTCAAAATCATCATGTCTGCATGTGGTGGTGAACAGCTTATACGAATAGGCGACTTTCAGAATGAAATCTTCTAAAAAATTCAAAAAGCAAGTAGTCATTGATCAGCTATCAATTATAGGGATCAGTTCACTAATGTTAATGTATTAGTCCTTTTCTTAAATAGTTGGGAAGTCAAAATGACCATTTAAATTCCATCCAAGTCAATTTTGCAATAATTTATAGGAATCAAGATAAGGACACTGAAAACCACTGTGTCCCTTTGAACTTTGAACATCAGACTAAAAGCAGTTTTAAGAAGAGAAATTGAATAGACATTTCCAAATTTTAACACTAGAATGAAGTAATAAGATCATTTGGTTAAAAAAATACATTTATATTTGAATATTTTCCCAGGAACTAGATTAAAATGAATTTTTTAAATGTAAAATCCTATTTCAGGGGAGAATTATAACAATTTATTCTTTCAAGCTGTTTTGTCTTACACACAGCCAACACCCATTCAATTTCTAGAGCATCACCAGGAGTGATTCCTGAGCACAGAGACAGGAGTAAGCTCTAATGATATTAGCTGTGGCCCCAAAGGCTAAAACAATACCAAAAATTCCCCCCAAACAACAAAACTTTTGGCACAGAAGCCAGTGGAATAATTTCAAGCAGAGAGTACGGGATTTTTGGATAAAATGTTTATTGAAAGAAATGGGAAATGCACTAGAAACATTAAAATATTTGGGGATATTTGTTTTAGGGGAGGGATGCAACAAGAAAGTGTGAGGATTACTCCCAGTAGTTCTGGGGGATCCTGAGCTACCACGGCTCATACTGGGTGGTTAGTGAGAAGATTCTCACGTGAAAACCATGCACTCCAGTCTTTGGAGGTCCGTCTCCCTAGATCCCATCAGAAAAATTTTTAATGGCAAGAAAACAATGGGAAATTTTGTATAAGGGAAAAATTTTAAATAGGAAGAAACAGAACTTATTCAAATGCTAATGGAGTGCCAACAAAGTACTTGAGGCGAGAAGTAAAGTGATAATGTACTGATTTCAGGAGGAAAATGTGGTGCCACATATGTGTATATCTGTTATGTATATATATATATATATAGCATGTTATCATTTATAAGCATATATAATATGATTCTGGCTTTAAAGAGGGGCTGAAAATCAGCTGTAAATATATATAGTGTGTGTCAATATGCAGGTGGATAAATCTTAATGGCGTGATTATCATTATGAATACTCAGTGTTAAAGTGGAAAATAGGGTGTTGCATGAACGTTCCTGCGGTCGGAGGCGCTGAGATAAGGAACGAGGAAGAAATATGTCTCATGGAGGGACCAGGCTCGCTCTGGCTCTTGGCAAAGGCAGAGGGCCTCGTGGACCTCTTTTTATTGATCATGGTAACTCTAAAGGGCGAGATACAGTGACGTCACCAAAGGCATCAAAAGAAGTTATAGGAAGAACATTGAGGCAGTAGAATATGCATTAGTTTCTTGCATCTGCAGGCCAGTAATCTTGGCCTCTGGAAAGAAGATACAAAACCAAAACTGAAATCTTTCTTGGACTTGGATTTGCATCCCAAAGACAAAACTAGGCACCTTAAATCTACATCCCAAAGACTAGGCTGGGCCAGAACCTACAATTTACAATATCAAAGGTCAGACCTGGCTAAAACTATCTGCATGTCAAAGACCAGCCAGGCTTCTGTGAGAGAAGAAAAACTGCTCTTTTCAATATACTGAAATTACTTTTCTGAAGGCAGCTTGAAGGGAGAAAAAGCTTCATCCAAATGAGTCAGGACACACGAGAAATCTCATCCATTTTCATGGGTCCCTATGTTCCTGTCCGTAGTACGGTACAGTATACATGGGCTCACCCTGATAGCTCAGTCCAGCCCCAACAATAGGGTGCGCTTCTTATTCTTAACCTGAGAGATTGAGTTTAAGATAGTTTTCTGGTCCATAATATTGTCAGGGTTGGTAGGTTTAGTAAGTGCCTTGCCCCCACCCTTTCCTGATCTTTAGATAATGAAGTATACACAATATTATCTCGGTTACTGGAGCTTATGTGAGAGCAAGACAGAGCATTACACTCTGCTTTGAACTACCATATAATTAGACCTCTGGGTACTCAGATAACTGGCAAGAAAGACTGCAGAGGTGTGACTCAGGCTTCTCAGTCTCATTCACCCATCTGACTGAGTGAATCGGAAAGTTTAACATTACTATTCATGGGATAGAAGGAAGCATCTTTTTGTGGACCTTCTGCTGAATAGCAATGAGCATTTACAGCAGTAGGAAAGAAGAATTATCTTTGCTGGTTTATGATCATCCTAACAAGAGACAGAAGCATTGAGAGTTTATTTTAAGGCAGAATAATAGTCAGGAAAAATTTTCTGGAAAGCTGGTGGAGGATAGTGGGCACTGGTGGAGATTATGATGTTGGAAAAATATATGCCTGAAACTCAATCATAAATATCTTTGTAACCTTGTATTTCATAGTGATTCAAAAATTTTAAATAATTTATATATATCTATATATATGTACATATATATATTTAACTTTGGAAAGAAATTTTAAAAAAATGAACAGATAAGATGATTGCTGGCTTCCAACAGTAATCATCAGAAAAGAAAGCTGCATCGGCTATGTAACAGATTGCAGGTGTTTAATATGCCAGTTGTGAACATGACTGGCAGACATGAGCTTTCAGAGTGATTAATCACTCCCATGGTTACCTCTGGGCTGACTAAGCTAAGCGGCATAGAGCTATTTAGCATTCCAGTTCCATTGTTGTGTTCTGGACTTGGAGGGCCTCTAGTGGCTGTCAGCCTCATTAAGCAAAAAAAGGAACAACTGCTATGTCATCTGAGAAGCTTTTGCCCGGAATTTAAAACATAGTAGTCCTAAGAAACTGTCTTCTCATGACAGGGAGTTTTGGAATGACTGAAAGATAAGTGAAGTCTATAATGGAGAAATAGAGATTAGTGTCTCTTGACTTTATGTATACATGTTATGGGAGTTAGTACTAAACTGACTCAGAAATTAAGAGGTGAATTCAAAATTAAAAGCACCAAGGTCCTATGGGCTTGAGCTATTAAGAATGTAAAGAATGTTTCCTTTATCTTGTCCTCTCCTTCGAAGCCTCAAAGCCGATAACCTCCCCAAACATTGGAGTTTGCATCAGGAGATAAAGACTTTAAAGGAATATATGGACCAACCTGGTACACACCAGTCTGTAACCTGCCATTTCTAAAACTAGTTTCTCATTTTTGTATATAAGTTGCTTCTTATGACTGTACTGGCAAGACGTGTTCTAGGACATGAATCCATCTTTCAGCTTGCTGGCTTGTCATCAAATGAGGCTTAGTCTTACCTGTCACTTCATCTCTCAACTGACTGACTCAGTGGGACAGTAGTGGCTCCAGATCTTCATTATCACAAGAGTTTTCCTGATAAAAATATAAGAGATAGTGACATTTTTGTAGTGTTTTTGAAAATGTAATTCTACTTTCCACTCATGTCCAAATAAAAATGTAATGTTTTAAAAGTTTTTACTTTTTTTTTTTTTTGCTTTTTGGGTCACACCTGGCGATACACAGTGGTTACTCCTGGCTTTGCACACAGAAATTACTCCTGGCGGTGCTCAGGGGACCATATGGGATGCTGGGAATCAAACCCAGGTTGGCTGCGTGCAAGCAAACGCCCTACCAGCTGTGCTATCACTCCAACCCCACTTTTACATTTTTTTAAAACGTTGATTACAGTCTTTTTAATTTTTCTCTCACCAACATCTCCACACTCAAATAGAGCCTAATAAAACTGGGAAGGCAGAACTAAGACCCTTTAGTGAATACAGCAAAAAAAATTTTCTCCTAAGAGTCTCTTGCTGACTCCTTTCTCCCTTCAATATATAAGTGGGTTTTCAAAAGCATTCTGCTGATAAGTTCCCAGTTCAAAAAAGCTTATAAGAATCAGTTGGGCTTGAAATAATAAGAATTCTATAGAATAAGCATATGCTAAGAATTTGTAATCCATACTCACGCTCCACACTTTCATATACATACTAAGCATTGTTTTTCAATTTAAAATATCATGTGAGTTTCTCAGGGACAGCTCTGTTTCAGGATTATGAAATTGTGTTACAAGAATGTTTTGCTATGATTAACCCATGTTGTATATCACCAGATGAAGCACAAAGTAGGGTTTTAGGAGAAGGGGAAATGAGAATATAGGTTAGCTATAAAGATAAAAATTTCCCAATATTTCCTAAATCATGGGAGAATCCAATAATAACCAGTAAGACTGAATCAGGTGGGAAGCCAATGAAGAGCTTCCTGAGACCCAGCTGCTAAGAGGGAGGAACCATCTTACAGTCTTAGGCAAACACCTCATCTTCCAAGCATTGCTTTTCACATATTATATTGGGTACAAGAGAACAATTTGGGAACAACAAATTTAAACAAAAATATGTCAAATTGGAGCCTAGGTGAAGTAAATAATCCTTTTAAAATACATATACAAGAGTGGTTATTAAATAAGATTAACTGGATTATATAGATTTATCCCTTCTTTTTCATAACTCAATAGGAACATAATTTTTAAAACAATTTCTATTCACTGATAGAAACAGAATGAAAGAAAACTATATTTTGGAAGGATATTTCATTAAGTTTCTGAAGGGTAGAAAGTGTAGATGTTATTGGTTATAATAGATGAAGGAAATATTGGTCTATAGTGCATTCTGCTCATGCTACCACCAAAAAGATGGATTGTCTGCCCAGAAGAGTCTTGGCATAGCTTCAGCAATCACAAGGCCCAAAGAAGTAAGTTAGAAAATGGGGAGGTTTCCACACCCCATTGGGCCTGACAGAACACAATCATCGATCTCTGAGAAGAAATATGAACAGTTTCATAAAGAAACTGAATGGCAACAACAACAACAACAACAAAAAGATGTTTGAAAGAGCCAGAGTTGCCAATATGAATAATGATGACATCTCAAAGCCAAATTCAGTGATTCCTGGAATTGGGTGCCATCCAGCATACTTTCTAGTGCTTAACCCTCCAGCACACTTAAATAACACTAATTGTGAGAGGGTACCACTGCTGTTTAGAGGTGCCCCAGGGTATCCCTTTTGGAACCTTATGCTGAAATGCAAAATAGCCAATGAATGCCCACCAGATCTTTTCTCTTTTGGGGGGGTTCACACCCTTTGATGCTCAAGGGTTACTCCTGGCTCTGCATTCATGAATTATTTCTGGTGGTGCTCTGGGGACCCTGTGGGATTCTGGAGAACAAATCTTAGTAGCATGCAAGACAAAAGCTCTACCCATTGCACTATAGTTTCAATGCCCACCACCCCCACCCCCACCAGATCTTTTAGGAAAGACTTTTAGATGAACAGAAAAAAAGAAAATAAAGACCTTTTGAGAATACCTCAAGAAGTAACTAAGCATTCTGGGAACAGAATGTCAAAACAGGTTAACTCAGGGAAATTTGATGAGATAGTGTGTCCACAAACAATAACAAGATGCTATGAAAAAGTCTATCAGAGAACATAGATGAGGTACAGGAAATAAAAAAGTATGGTGGGCAAGATATAAATATCATTCCTAATTTCAAAGCAAAAACAAAGAACTTTTCCAAGTTATCTAACATTTCCTAAATAGTCAGGAACTGTTGCAAGCATTTTAATCCACCGGCAGACAATAATATGAGTGTTTTTTCAGCTGAGGCATAAAGAAATTAAACATCTTGTCCAAGTTAATTAATGGGTTGCAATTTGTTTAGAACTAGAATCCATGAACTTTACTGATATGCTATACTATTTCTAAAAATATAGCACTTTGGTTCAAGTGCATACACTGGCTCAGTGATAAATATATTGTCATTTAGTTCTCAGAGCAATTGTATAAGTAGGGTGACATGTTAGCCTGACATGAAACTAAAAAGATTAACAAACTCTTCTAAGTCACACAGAGAGTAAGTGGGAGGGAGAACCAGTTATGCAATCTAAAATACAAGGGGCTAAACTTAGAAGGCAGAGACTATATCAAAGGTATTCCATATGAATTAGAGTAATTTTGGACAGAAAAGTATAGAAAAATGGAGGTTAAAAACCGTCACAAACATTTTAAAGGGGAAATTTCCAAGCTGAAGGAAGATACAAAATTTTATATTGGAAAAGTTCATTAGAATATCATGGAAACTAATTCTAAAAAGAAAATCTAATAAAACAAAGCTCCCGGAAGAGAGCAACACAGAATCTCCTGTCCCTGCGCCAGGCTATCTTCATGGGGGCCTCCTCAGAGGGAGGCGGGTTGAGTTTCTCTCCCCACCCCAAGCAGAACCCCAGCAGCCAGGACACCAGCAGAACCCAGCCACAGCCATGCTCAAGGCCACTCTCCACATGCTCGGACAAACCTCACACATGAAGGAACTGACAGATGGACCCAGGTATGCGGGAACTGTGGCTGAGATCTCCAAGCCTGCTGGATCAGGACTAAACCTGCTCCATCCAGATCTCCAGTTTTCCAGTAGCTTGGCAGTCACACCCACAAACTGCTCCCCCCACCCCGAGCCATTTAATCTCACCAATGGCCAAGATCCAGAGACTATAAAACAAAGTTCCCCAAGAGAGCGATGTGGTTTTTCCTGGAGCACTCAGCCACATTCGTGGCCATGCGACCTCTTATACTCTAACCCACTGATGTACCTAAAGCAGCACACATGTGTTTGGTTTTAACATACTTGCTTATATTCTCCTATGTGCGTGTTTGAATATTATTTGTAATGAATCCTTGTGAACTACTTTATGAAAATAAAATGTATAAAAATTGCCAAAAAAGTAACCACTGTTATCCCGTTGCTGATCAATCTGCTCGAGGGGCACCAGTAATGTCTCTATTGTGAGACTTGTTGTTACTATTTTTGGCATACTGAATACACCAGGGATAGCTTACCAGGCTCTGCTGTGCAGGCAAGATACTCTCGGTAGCTTCCCGGGCTCTCCGAGAGGGGCAGAGGTATCGAACCCGGGTCAGCCACATGCGAAAGTCTAAAAAACTCAAGTGAAATTCTAGAATAGTGAAGAGAAGAATATGATTAGTTTCTATAGTAGAGATATGATGATGGAACTATGTAGGAAAAAATCTTTACAATGAGATCATCTAAATGACACATTTTAGTTCCTGTACACAGCCCTAAGTTTGGATTTTTATATTTTTCCAAAGTGCTTATTTTTTTTTCCTTTTGGGGTCACACCCGACGATGCACAGGGGTTACTCCTGGCTCTGCACTCAGGAATCACCCTGGTGGTGCTCAGCCCATATGTGATACTGGGAATCAAACCCAGGTCAGCCGCGTGCAAGGCAAATGCCCTACCCGCTGTGCTATCGCTCCAGCCCCCCTCCAAAGTGCTTATTTTTTTAAAAAAAAATATTGTATTCATTTCCGTCTATGTAATGCTCATTCAAATAATGAATTTGCAATGTTGAATCAGTAATGCTGACACACATACTAATGTATAAATACTAATAAATTTAAAACTATTACTACTTATATGGAAAAACACATCAGCTGTTCACATTTTAAACATGCATACTTGTGGGATAATAAATGTGAGATTGGAAGAGACTGGAACCAGGAATTAAAGATCAGTCTATAACTGTTCCAAGCCAAATTATTAATCATGTACAGGAACCTGCCATTTTACTTTCTCTCTTAGTTACTTGAGATTCCCTTTCAACCTAGTCAAAATACTGGGGGAATAAGACATGGCTGCAAGAAATAATGGCTTCCACATAATAAAACAATCAGAAAATCCCCTGTCTGCAGTAAGTGCCAAGATCAAGTAGTCTAGAGTGAAGTAAGAGATAAAAGACTTCAAATCAGGGAGACAGCTGGAGAAGAAGAACAAAAAGAGAGAAAAACTAAGGGATAGCAAGGGGAGAAGAGGCTAAAAATGAAAAATGACAACATAATAAAAATAAAACGCTATAAAAAAGTAAGCAAATATAATGACCATTTTTCCGCAGTTAAATATTGTGAGGAAAAACTAACCTATGACTTTTTGCAAATATAATAAAATTTTGTGATTATTAGTAGTAACAACCAAATGTAATAACAGCTACTAATTTTTATTTTTTGTTTTGTTTTGTGTGCCTTTAATGCCCAAACTTTCTTTTTTGGATCTTGTCTGAAGTTCTGGTTCATTGAAAGGCTCTCAAACTCTGGCGATCTGTACCTCAAATACTTCTCACGAGTGAAAACAATTCACCCCCCCCCTCCACTACAATACGCATGCAGAATTGTCAGGACAGTGCCAGTAACCTCCTAGATGTCTATATCACGATGATCCTTCTGATTCTATTTTGTCTCTATAGTTTGATCTCTTTCCTCACAAAAGCGACAAGGCTAAACAGAAGAAAGATCAGACACAGGAAAAAGAAAGGAAATACAATTAAATGAGAACATTTGGTTACTACAAGAAATAGGCAAATTTGGGGAATGAGATAAAATGAGAAATTAGAAGTAATTTATTCTGCTAGTGAGTTCCTAGAGATACCAGTTGAGTTTGATTCTAAGGAATTGAAAGTTCTTACATTCATCACAGATGTGAGTGTAACCCTTGGTTCTCTGCAGGTAGGTACCCTGCCATTTGATTTGAAACTAGAAGAAATATTTTTACATTAATATTCAGGAACTCAGCTCACATCATAAATTTTGACAGCCAATGTAATAAAGATCCCAGAGGCTTTTAAATGCAGATTTTCCTAGTCTATTTTAAATGGTCTGGTTCAGTTTGAGAAAAAATCAAAGAAATTTGGGGTTTCAGTCAATTAGGGTAGTCATTATAAAAAGATTTTCCTCTGTCAGTGATGAGACATTTTGTATAGGATATAAATTACATGTGGGAAATGGCAAATCTCTAAAATGTAACATACTTTGTTGTTATTAGAAGAGCACATAGTAAGATTTTTTTCCCTTCACTTTGGATGAATCACTGTATCACTATCATCCTGTTGCTCATCGACTTGCTCAAGCGGGCAACAGTAATGTCTCCATGGTGAGACTTGTTACTGTTTTTGGCATATTGAATACACCACGGGTAGCTTGCCAGGCTCTGCCGAGTGGGCGAAATATTCTTGGTAGTTTGCCGGGATCCCCAAGAGGGGTAGAGGAGTTGAACCCAGGTCAGCTGCGTGCAAGGTGAACGCTGTTCCCGCTGCACTATTGCTCCAACCCAACTTTGGATGAATAAAAAGGTAAAAGAATCAGGATTTTAAATTTTAACCCAGTGAGAATGAGAGAAATGGCTCAATGGGCTAGAGTCCTTTGAGCATGTAGGAGCCCTAGATTCAATGCCCAGAACTGTGTGGTTTTGCAAGCATGACCAGGAGTCACTGAGTGTGTCCTGCTCCCAAATCCTACTCATTCAGAATAAGTAATATGATTTGAAGGCCCAACATTGGTGGTGCTGAAAGTGCAGTAACTTGCTACAGCAAGACCATATATATCAATACTATTATAATCATTTGACCTAACCGACCATGGAAACAAAAAATTGACTCAATTTTACTTTAACCAAAACAAAACAAAAAAAAGATCCAGTGCAAAATGATTGAATCTCTTCTTGAAAAATGATTAAGATTTTAGGGCACAACAGTGTAACTCTAGTATGGATCCTTTTAATCAGACAGTCCTATAAAACTGCAGTTGTGCCATACCCAAGAAGCCCTGGATGATGGAATAAAGATGGGGAAAATTTGCACTATAAATGACATCTTCAGCTTCAATCATAGAAAAGGAAATATCCTGGATAAAGGTGTGAAAGACTCTACTACTTCTTAAATATGTCTCTTAATAATCAATGCCTGGGGTCAGATAGTACAGTGGTTAGGGAGTTTGCCTTGTGTGCAGTTGACTCAGGTTCAATCCCCAGCACCCTATATGGTCCCCTGAGCACAGAGAGAGGAGTAAGCTCAAACCCCATCAGGTATAGCCTCAACAAACAAACAAACAAACAAACAAACAAATTCCATGCAAATTGTCTCCAAGATACCTAGCAGTTATAGAACATGCTTAAGGCTTTGCAATTTACATAGGGTGAAAACTTTGCTTTTAACTCTGCCTTGAAAGCCCCTAATTTTCCTAACTAAATTCTCAATCAAGCATACTAATTACAATTTAAATATGTCCTAAAGAATATTGTATACTGTAGATTACCTTGTGTGGTGCCTTTAAAAATTAAATGTTACAGACAGAAAGCAGAAATGTAAAAACAAAAAAGGAAATGTATTTCCTGATTTTACTTTAACCTTAAAATTTTTATATCTATAATTTAAAAAAGCAACAAACTATTATATTTTCATTTAAAATAGAACTCTTGTGGTTGGACATAGCCAATTAATGTTCAGTTCTTGGCATCCTAAATAGTTCCCTGAACTGTGCCAGGAATAAGCTTGATTGCAGAGCTAGGAGTAAGCTCTGAGCACTTTTAGGTGTGGCAAAAAACAACAAATTAAAAAATAGAGTTCCTTTGTAAATTAAATTGAAAATATAAGGCTTTCTCTATTGGCTCTGTATCTGCTTGCTCTTAAAATTAAGTTTTCCAGTTGTCATTATTCTATTATTATTAGTCACTTAATCTCCTTTTAAAACAGATCCTTTTGCTTCTATCTAAGTGATAAGATAGAGCATATTTGAATAATTTGAATAGCTGCACATTAGCAATAGCTTTGACACATATCATTATCAACAGCCAACTGGAAAAATCTATTTTCCACTTAAATCTTTACTATTAGGAATTGGTATGGCGACCTAAAAATTAAAAGGCAAACATAAATATCTAAAATAAATGAATATTATGTGGGGGGGTGAGTGTGTGTGTGTGTGTGTGTGTGTGTGTGTGTTGGTGAAGAATTGATTGAGGATGGGGAAGACTTATTTTTCTGAGATGATTACTCTTAGTCTTCTCTATTTTAAAAGTTCACTCCTAAGTATATATATATATATATATATATATATATATATATATATCTTTTTTGGTCAAATTTTTTCTAATTGCTTTCCATCACATCTATTTAACACGTACAGACAAGATTGTGCATATAAGTAGTGATAAAGAATACGAAAATAAGAATGTTGGCTCTCTGGTTTGTACTTTGTCAATGAAGACCTGGTAAAGTGGAGGATGGCTCTAGGGTAAAGGCAAGAGATTCTTTTTTTTTTTTCTTTTTGGGTCACACCCAGCGATGCACAGGGGTTACTCCTGGCTTCTCTGTTGTAGCGAGAGCATGGATTCCTGCAACTACTAATCTATTGAGTAAAATTGCCTATTCCTTTCTGTTATCTTATACCTTTCAGCATTTTCCCTTTATTTATGTCCTTTATTTGAAATGTCCATATTGCCATAAATGCTTTTTATCATAAAATACAAAGAAAAAGTATGTATTTATTTTTGTTTTATCAATTCCACAGTATAGCACTGTAGCACTGTCCTCCCATTCTTCATCAATTTGCTCGAGTGGGCACCAATAATATCTCCATTATGAGACTTGTTGTTACTGTTTTTGGCATATCGAATATGCCACGGGTAGCTTGCCAGGCTCTGCCGTGCGGGCGAGATACCCTCGGTAGCTTGCCGTCACCGAGAAGGACGAAGGAATCGAACCCGGGTTGGCTGTGTGCAAGGCAAGTGCCCTACCTCCTGTGCTATCACTCCATCTCCACAGTATACTCCCTCTTAAATCCCTCTGTCATTTTTACAAACATCAAAACTCTTTCTGGTCTCTAGTTGTCCAAAGAATATTATGATGCTTCTTATTTGCTCATGATGCCCTACCCAGTCTCTATAGTGATGGCACTCAGATTATCTCTCTTATTAAAACGTATGTATCAGATACCTGTTATTTACATGGACTTCCAAGGCAATAACATTTTGTATTGTTTCTTCTTTAAGAAACATCAACTTAAAGAAGGCCTTCAATTCTGTTGAGACTGAGGCGGTCATCGAAGCCCTGGCCAAACAGGGCATTCAAACTCAGTATATCAAAATCCTCCTCGAGCTGTATTGTGGATTCACCACCAGGATCTCACCATTCTACAAGGAAGTGATCATTGATGTAAAGAGAGGGGTGCGGCAGGATGATGCCATTTCACCGAAACACTTCAGTGCCTCCCTTAAGAACATCATGCAACGACTGGAATGGGAAGGAATGGGAGGGAGTGAAGATAGACGGTCGGCAATTACACCACCTCCGCTTTGCTGATGACGTCGTTCTCATAACACCAAACATTAGCCAAGCGGCACAAATGCTGACCGACTTTGATGATGAGTGTGGAAAGGTCGAAGCTGAATCTAAACAAGACGATGTTCATGAAAAAAAAACTGGTCCCTGAAGCTCCATTTGCTCTCAATGGAACGAACATCTCTGAACGCCCAGCTCTGTGTATCTGGGTCAAGAAGTCAACATGAGGAACGACTTGGTGCCAGAACTGTGCAGGAGGAAGAGAGCATCGTGGAATGCATTCAAGAGCGTCGAAGAGGTGGTTAAGATAATGAAGATAATGAAGAACCTCCAACTCCGGGCACATCTTTTTGATTCCACCATTCTTCCTGTACTAATATATGCCTCAGAGACCTGGGCCCTACGCAAACAGGATGAGAATGCTATTAGGGTATCCCAAAGAGGAATCGAAAGAGCTATGCTGGGAATATCATGTCTCACTCAAGTGAGAGAAGGAATCCGGAGTTCTGATCTCCGTTGATGGTCAAAAATCAGGGATGTTGTTTCATTTGCCAGGGCATAAAAAATCAGATGGGCCGGTCATGTATTGCGATTCAGAGACAAGAGCTGTTACTGACTGGATTCCACGGGACGTCAGAAGATCTCGTGGCCGCCCACCAACTAGATGGTCAGATTTCTTCATCAAATCTGTGAATGAACGATTTGAGGCTCTTCCTGCTCCTGGAGTGAGCAGATATCATTGGGCTACACTAGTTCGAGACAGGGACAAATGGAGACGTTACTGGCGCCCGCTTGAGCAAATCGAAGATCAACGGGGTTACAAGTGATACAAGTGATTGTTTCTTAGTATTAGGACAACATTTCCAACATTTCTTTATTTTGAAGACATGATCCCCAGGCAAATTAGCCTTCCCCATCTCTGCTCACATCACTGTGAATCAATACTTCGACCACAGAAAGCATTTGCTACTTGTGCTAAGTCTGTTGGTTTATTTTTGTGACTTTCTCAGTAACCTATGAACTTTGACAAAGCACTTATGTCACTACAATGTAGAATTTCTGGCATATGAGCCTCTGGAAAAAATGAGTAATATGTGTTGCACCTGGAATAGCCCTGGGCAACTTTGTAGTTCTAATAATATAAATTAACAAATGAGTAATAATATTAATTAATTATTTAATAGGGAGGGAAGTGGTAATAAGGCTCAGCAGACTCCTCAAGAAAAAAATCTTGATTTTACATATATGTAGCCTCAGCTTGACAATGTGCTGAGTTTCTGCAAGGGATAATCATTAGGGGGTGGTAAGAGATGTCGTGAACTAAGCAGATATGGGTAATAGAAGTCAGGAATTCAAAAAAGAAAGTTGAAAACCAATAGTCAGGGACATAAATCAATACATGGAAAATTTGACTTATTTCCTAATAGCATATTTTTACCCGCAAGTAATCTGAACTTACACACTACCTACCCTGAGAACCCAGAACCTACACACTGAGGTAACACTTGTATTAGAAGAAAGCCATGCTCAGATATTTTGTGGCTCTTCTTCAAGTCCTGTCACTTATGTGAAACAATAACTCTTGAAAATATTAAGTGATGGGTAATGGGTAAGAACAGATCATACAAAGATTTTATACATTTTTATAACCTAAACATGTTGTTCCAGAAACTCCAAGGAGCAAGGGAAAATTCTGTAATGGTGTGAACTTCTGACTCCTAGACAAGCAGGAGGGAAGTGTAGCTGGAGTTTCTGATACCCTCAACTTACCTTGACTTACCTTTATTCCAAAACTTTATTATTTTTATTGCACTTATCTTTGTGATTTTATGTTAGCATTTCATATAATGACAGCATTCCTTATTTTATTAACCATCAGGACGTCAGTACCTATCATCATGACCTCAAGAGTAAATACCTAATATCTCTGTGTATAATAAATATAAATACATATAATAGCCAATAATCTTTAGTTAATAGCTGCTAGATAGATGAATAAACAGATAAAGGAAGTGAATGAAGTAAATCAAGAAATAAATGGGCTATTTGGACTGTTGGTAGTAATGAAGATTTTATAAGTAACTACGGATTTAGAGTAGGTTTAGAGAAAGAACAAGGATAATCCCAATTAACAGGTTGGCATATTTTGGTAGCTCTATGTGGCCTCCAGAGCTCCGCTAGGAGTGATCCTGGGGTACAGAGCCAGGAGTAAGCCCTGAGCAGTGCTAGGTATGGCCCCCCAAAATAAACAAACAAAAAAGAGCAACAAATAGCTGTCTTAATTTAGACTTAGATGTAACACATTTGACTATTGTTTGGCCTGCAGAATGTCTGAAAAGGCATCATAACTGGGGATTCTGCTCACTCACTAAACGTACAAGCCCCTTCATGCTTCTGCCTTTCAGAGGTCTAATGCAAAACTAGATATCCCTTTTAGATATCTAAGAGTTTATGCTGTCTCTCTCTAGCTCTTGCTCTGTTTCTCTCTCTCTCTCTCTCTCTCTCTCCCTCTCTCTCTCTCTCTTTCCTCTCTCTCTCTCATTTGCTGTCTCTCACTCTCTCATGAGTTTTCTTGATCCTTACACTCCGTCTCTGCTGTCTCTGTCTCTGTTTTTGGGACACACTCAGCCGTGCAAGCAGCAA
Source organism: Sorex araneus (assembly GCF_027595985.1). NCBI lineage: Eukaryota > Metazoa > Chordata > Mammalia > Eulipotyphla > Soricidae > Sorex > Sorex araneus. Next base: position 139,136,691 of record NC_073302.1, on the reverse strand, counting down.
ATTTTCAGCTCACTGCTCTAGCTCTTCAAATGATCTCTCTGTCCCCCAATTGTCTCTTTTGATTCCCATCAAGGGGATCCCATAACTCTGCCCAAGTATCCTTTTTGGGCATCTCTTTATACCCCCTTTCCCCAAATTCTCTTTCATATACTTTTCCAGTCCTTCCCCAATGTTTGCTCTGACTTAATTGCTTGAATTTACAAATTAAAAAATAGGGGCCAGATATAGAGTGTAGCAGGTAAAGCGTGCATGCTGTTTGACCCAGGTTTGGTTTCTGGCACCAGTAGGTCCCCTGAGCCCAGCCAGACAGAATCCATCTCTGAGCATAAATCCATGAGTAAGCCCTGAAAACCAGAGGATGTATCCCCCAACCCCCTCACCAGCAAAAAAAGCAATGATTGCTTAGCCTTTGTGTTTCCATCCCTTGATTTAAAAAAGAGGCTCTCCCTTAAATGTCCTTTATATTTGCCCTTGCTCAGGTGCTTCAAGATATTCTTGATCTCCTGGAACAAAGAGACTGAAAATAGCTTCTAGGCCTTTCCTCTGCCAGCCCCTGGGGGAGACTGACTTTGTCATTAGCGGTCCCTTTAAATGAGTTGGCCTTCCCACTGAATTGAAGCTGTCATAGATATTTTCTCTCCTCCATCTCCCTCTTTCCCTCATCCCTAATGTCCTGTTGGTCATGTTTAATTTTTTTCTTATCAGATAATTAAGTTAAAAGTGTATATAGCCTAAACAAATTCTGCCAGATGAGGCCATATGACAAAGGACTACAATTTTGAGAAATAATGACCAGAAGAGGACACGTCCTGCACACTTCACTTTTGATTGATCGCCTTCATTATTGAGCTCAAGCCATGAAAAAGCCACAAGCACGAAGCAATCTGTGTATGCTGCTCTGTTAGGACTACCTTTGTTAAACATTTGAACAATTGGCATCGTTTTCAGTTGTAGAGAAGAGAATATGCAGAAAAAATAAAATAGAGATAAAGCAAGACTCGTTTTGCAGAAAGGGAGATTCAAAGGGGCGCTTTGAAGAAATACTTAGATTTTAAAAAAATAAACAACCTTGTGATGGTAGTTCAGCAAACTTGGCATTGGCCTTGCATGGCCAGTTTAGTTTGGATCCGCACACCATATGGTTAACTGAACACTGCCAGCTCCCAGACATGATTTCTGAACACAGAGTCAGGAGTAAGCCCGGAGTATTAATGGGTGTGGCCACCAAACAAACAACAAAAAATATGTTTAAATTTAAAAATAATCCCAGGGTTTTTATTGGTAAAGTGCCTCACATGTGGGAGACTAAGTTTCAAATCTTGGCACAGCAACAGAAGCAAGAAAATAATAAACTTTATATTGTTACTTTTAATAAGAAAGGCAAAATAAGGTGTAGATCACAATAAAAAAAGGACAAGATACAATAAAGTGTACAGAGTTCTGATCTTGGTAAACCATCGATTTACTATGACCTTAGGGAAACTGCATAATATTTCTGAGATTCATTGTTCTTCATTTCAAGATATGGGAGTCTCTTGAGATGATCTATAGTAAAACAATCTTAACAAGACTCTGGTTTCAGAATAACCAAGTTTAGATATCACCTCAATTTTATTATTGACTCTTAAAATCTTTGATTAAAATTTAACTTTATGATATGTTTATATCATATGTTCATCTGTAAAATAAAATTGCAACAGCCTTCTGTATCATGAGGTGGCAGCTGAATTAAGAAAGAAAACTGAGGCTATGAGGTAGCTCAAAGGGCTTGTAAGGAGCGGATTTATTCCTGACACCTTGAGGGATTCACTTCCAGCACCAACAAGTGTGACCTAAAATACAAAACAAGCAAAAAAAGAAAATGAACCGAAAACCTGATTGTGAAATCTAGGTTCAGAGGTGCCCCAATGCAATAACGGATTCTAGTCTTCTCAAAACACCTGGGAAGAAAAAAAAAGCAAATTTGTATGTACTTGCTGGATGAACTTCAGATCTCCTCACTTAATATCCAGGAAGCATATGAATAGGTAAAGCTATGAAATATATTCCTTTTCCTAAATTTGAAGTGTGACAATTGATATGCCAGTGTAGACTAGAGTGAAGCCGAGCCTGAGGCAACAGCTCCACACTTCCTTCAGCTTCCTCTTCCTGCCTTTGACAGCTTCTGGGCTTCTGAAGAGGGCCCCTCAGACCCAGCCTGCCATTGTCTCTATCACTAACAGGAATTTAGAAAACATGCGGCAATGGATCCCTAATTTTGCAGTCTTAACTATTCACTAAAGCCAATCTATCCTTCAGAAGGGAAAGCACTACAGGACGACGGGGCTTTGGTTTCCATGGCAACAGCATAGGTCAATAGCGGCACTCACACCTTCTCTAGTCCTGATTACATCTGGCAATTTACCATCCTTAAAGATTCCTTTTGTTTGAGCCTCTCTCATTTGCGTAATTCACATCTCTATTGGGAGAATCACAAAATAAAAAAAAAAAACTACAGGAGCTGAATTTAAATTACATGCTATGAAAGCCTTATTTAAAAAACAGTATAGGGGCTGGAGAGATAGCATAGCGGTAGGGCGTTTGCCTTGCACGCGGCCGACCCGGGTTCTAATCCCAGCATCCCATATGGTCCCCTGAGCACCGCCAGGAGTAATTCCTGAGTGAAGAGCCAGGAGTAACCCCTGTGCATCGCCAGGTGTGACCCAAAAACCAAAAAAAAAAAAAAAAAAAAAAAAAAACAACAACAAAAAAAAACAGTATAGGTCATTTTATGACTCATAGAAATGAGTTTCTGGAATTCACGTCCTGTGATTTGAATCTTGGAATATTGTTTCTCGCATCTTGTTGGAATTTAGAAATTATTTTGTCTGTAAGACATTTTGTTTGTGAAAGATCAGTATCATTTCTGTTTCTCAGATCATATTTTGATATGACAGTTGCCAGCTCAATTAAGATAAAAAATCCAAATTCCGCAACCTGTCACATGAAGTCCTGTCATCTTTGCTCCTAAGTACTGTGTTCATTGGTCCTTCTCCAATACAAGCTACACTATTTTTTTTTTTGTCATACCTGGATGTTCTCAAGGCTTACTCCTGGCTCTGTGCTTAGGGATTATTCTTGCTGTGGTTTGGGGACCACATGAGGTTCTGGTGATTGAACTTGTTCAATCCATGGGCAGCCATGTTCAAGGCAAGTGCCCTACACACTGTACTGCTGCTCCAGCGCACAAATCTTCTTCTCAGTTCTTTAATGCACCCTTTTTCAGCCCCCACATACGCTGACCTTTCATTTTAGAAAATTATTTCCTCAGCCTCTTTATCTGATTTTCTCCTTCTTGTCTTTTAAGTCTGTTTAGCTGTAACTTTCTTCAAGAAAACTTTCTTAAACCTTAACCCAAGAGTTAACCCAACTCTGATTACTATTCTATTACACTGTGCTTCCTTGTTACATCATATCTTAATACAGTTCAGGAGCTTGTATTCTCACCAGAACTCCTTTGTACTGTCAGCTTACGGTGGTCAGGTCTGGGTCTACTCCCTCCACACACTAACCTATCCCCTGCATTCCCTGTATAATCTCAGTGCTTGACACATCACAGGCACTTGACAAATACTTGCTATATGACAGAAATCACTTAACCCTATTAGATTATTAATGTTTCTTGCTATGGGATCCAGAAAATGTATCAGTGACTTAAGGCACTTGCTTGGAAAGCACAAAGTCTTAAGTTCAAACCCTAGTGCTATTTATGCTTTAAGATGACAGGGCAGTTTTGCAACTTGTGATCCTTGGTGACAAGGGACCCAGAAGATGGCTCGAAGATTGTGGAAATAGGGCAAGCATGAGTAGGGTAACCCTAGTATGACACATGTACTGAGGCAATCCTGGTCACCTTAAGGTCTGGGGTCTCCAGTGAGGGAAGAAAGAAAAGTTACTTATGCTCTACATCACTAATCATCAGGGAGATGCAGATCAAAATAACCATGAGATACCACCTCACACCACAGAGACTAGCACACATCCAAAAGAACAAAAGCAACCACTGCTGGAGAGGATGTGGGGAGAAAGGGACCCTTCTACACTGCTGGTGGGAATGCCGACTGGTTCGGCCCTTTTGGAAAACAATGTGGACGATTCTCAAGAAATTAGAAGTTGAGCTCCCATTTGACCCAGCAATACCACTTCTGGGAATATATCCCAGGGAAGCAAAAAAGTATAGTAGAAATGACATCTGCACTTATATGTTCATCGCAGCACTGTTTACAATAGCCAGAATCTGGAAAAAACCCGAGTGCCCTAGAACAGATGACTGGTTGAAGAAACTTTGGTACATCTATACAAAGGAACACTATGCAGCTGTTAGGAAAAAATGAGGTCATGAATTTTGCATATAAGTGGATCAGCATGGAAAGTATCATGCTAAGTGAAATGAGTCAGAAAGAGAGAGACAGACATAGAAAGATTGCACTCATCTGTGGAATATAGAATAACAGAGTAGGAGGGTAACACCCAAGAATGGTAGAAATAAGTTCCAGGAGCTTGATTCCATGGCTTGGAGGCTGGCCTCACATTCTGGGGAGAGGGCAACTCAGAGAAAGGAACACCAAGTAAAAAGTGGTCAGAGGCCATGCGTGGGAAGGGTGATACTTGCTGAATGTAGACTAGAGACCAAACACAATGGCCACTCAACACCCTTATTGCAGACCACACCACCTAATTAGAGAGAGAGAACAAAAGGGAATACCCTGCCACAGTGGCAGGGTGGGGTGGGGGGGAGATGGGACTGGGGAGGTGGGAGGGATGCTGGGTTTACTGGTGGTGGAGAATGGGCACTGGTGAAGGGATGGGTTCTCGAACTTTGTATGAGGGAAACATGAGCACAAAAATGTATAAATCTGTAACTGTACCCTCACGGTGATTCACTAATTAAAAATAAATTAATTAATTAAAAAAAGAAAAGTTATTTATAAAATGTATGACCGTGATACTCTGTCTACATGTAGATGTGTTGATATACTAATATGTATTTAAGTACCTTCTAAAAGGTGCTTTTATTTACTATATATTTGAATCTTCCCATTTTTCACAGGGATAGAAGAGCAAAGGTGATACCACTTGACATCTGTGACTAGGGACCACAAAGACTAATTTTGAGTTAGACATGGGTATTAACACAATCATTCAGCACATGATACGCTGATCCCATGATAGTTTGATGCTGATCATTCTGACAATGTGACATTTCAAACTGTCAGCTTTTTAAGTATGCATGCTATGATTCACTCCCTTCATCTCTGACTTTTGTCTAATTGTTAACTTCTGGGTTCTTGTGAATTGAGTGTAATATTAACACACCAACCACCATAAGTCTTCAATTCTGAGTTATTTCAACAACTCTATTTCACAGCACATGTGGGTATATCTATGCAGGGTGCAAAAACTTCTGTGCATATCTGTGCATCAGAGACAGCATGGGACATGTTCTATATTGCTGAAGTTTTGATAATTTGCCCCCTACTACTTCTTGTGTAACACTATGCCAAAACTAATTCCATTTCTATTACTGAATGCCACCAGATATTGAAATTGTTTTTTAAAATTTCTCACGGAGGGGTTGGAGCAATAGTACAGCGGGAAGGATATTTGCCTTGCATGCAGCCACCCGAGTTTGATCCCCAGCATCCTGTATCGTGCCTTGAGCACTGTCTGGAGTGATTCCTGAATGCAGAGCCATGAGTAATCCCTGAGAATTGCCTAGTATGGCCCCAAAACTGTAAAAAAAGAATTTTCTTAAAGAAAATTCCAGACTCTAATGTGGTCTCACTGCTGTATTCTACTAAACACTTATGAAAGGGAGAAATGATATTGATTCTATATTACCTCTCTGTTCTTTTTGAGTTAGTAGAGATAAGTTTTCGCAAACAGTAGTCTTAAAAATGAAAGACAGTTCATACTTGTTCCGTTTTGCAGTACTCATGTCTCAAGAGCAGCAAAAATAGACACTGTAATTTTACAACAAATTTATTTTCACCAAAAGAGCAAAACACCATCCTGAATTTGTTCTAGAATTCACCATTCATCGCAGAAAATTTATAGGGCAAGACACATTTTAAAATAGTTATCATTCATCTTCTAGAGAAGAAAAGGATTTATTTTGCTCACAGCTTCTTGATTGGTCCTAGAAGCTGAGAGGATGACTAAAAAAAAAAAAAGCATCCTTTATTTAATCCCCCATTCCCTTAATTGTTTTTCTTGTTGAGGAAGGTACAATCTGGCTGTGGCATGTACAAATTTATCTGTGGTGCTTGCCAGGGACCTCTAATCCATTGGTAGTGCTCCCATGCTCAGCGACGATGCTCCCCAAAAGTTATTTCTCTGTTGCCTTGGTGCTCACAGGGCCTGCACTTCCTAGTTGTGGTGCTTGCACAACACTGAATGGTGCTTGTTCATGGTTCTCATACCCCTTTTATTTGTGGTGTTCACGTGTACCTGCTATAGTGTGTCTGGAAAGGAACCATTTTGGTGCCAGGGATCAGAGACAGCAGTGCTGCCAGGGACAGAGAACAGAGTTGCCTTGCGCATGTGTGATGCCTTTGCTACCATCAGGGGCTGGAACTGACCTTTTGCTTGCAAGGTATATAATGTAAGTCAATTATTACCCCAGGCCCAGATGGTTATACTTTAAGGCTTAAAATACAAAAGTTATTTTTTGTGTGATAAAAATATACATGCAGATATTTCCTACAGATAACCAAGCATAAGCATTGAAAGGATTCTGGTAGATATACTACCAAAGCCTATATATTGGCGGGATCCTGTAAACCAGACTAGAGCAAAGAAAGCAATTAACTCAGAACAGGTGAAGTGGTATTATCTACGGGAAGAGAGATTTACCATTGATGTGATGAGCCAGAGGATGGAAAGAGGGATATGGCAGTAACTGCAAGCTGATAAAACAAGGCTTCAATGAACTAAGCAGAGCCCATTCGCAGTGGAGATCAATAATAGATTGAGGCATTGCACCCTACTCTTATTATCCTTATATTGAGTAAAGATCCGATTAAAGTGAAATAGCTCAATTTTAAGACTGAGCTCAAGGTCAAGACACCAGGTATTTATTATTGTAGGATGTTGGCCTTGGAGTCTTAACAGAGTAGTAAGAAGTCAAAGGATGTTAAATTGCCTATATTTCTATGAATATACACAAAGACACAGTCATTAGATTTGATAAAGCACCTCCTTTCCTCCACCCTCCACATCCTTCTTCTTTTGATTGTGGTACATGTGGTTAATTTTGCTATTAAAATAACATGGAGAGCTATAAACTGCCGCCCCCAACAGGTATAGACAAATTTCACTATATCTATCTCTCAAGGACAATGCTTTTGAGGTTTTTAAAAAGAAAGATAAACATTATAAAAAAGGACACATGTAGGAGACCAGAATATAATGCTAGGGTAGGGAGAAGGAGAAGGAGGGAGAAGAGGATAAATGAGGGAGAAAAGAAGATATAAGAGAAGAGAGAAAGGTAATAGGACATGGAGGAGAATAAAGAATGGAGATCGATGGGGGCTGGAGAGATAGTACAGCAGGTCAGGCCCTTGACTTGCTCTAGCCAGAGCCAAATTTAGTCCCAGGCTCCCCATTTTGTTTCCCAAGCCAATCAGCAGTGGTCCCTGAGCACTTTGTGTGTGTACCTCCCCCCTGCAAAAAACTAGATAAATAAATAAAATAAGGAGTATATACACAGAAAAAGTAAAGTGGGACAACAATTTCCTTTATTTATCTCTGACCCTCCTCTCTCACAAACTAAGAACTGCTGTTCAGGTAACTAGGAAAACATTTTCAAGTGACCAAGAACAAAGAATTTTTATTTCATCTTAATTTTTTAGCAGGTACCAGGAATCGAATCTAGGACTTCACGTATGTAAATGTAAGTGCTATATTCCCAACCCTGAAGAACTAACTTAAAAACATAAAGTCAAATTAAGAACTAGAAGGTGTCAGGGAATTATCTTATGCCTCCCCAGGAAGTCAGCTGAGCAGCGCTACTCTCCTGCTGAGCAGAGTTAGAGGGGCATGACAGGTATACCCGGTTAGTGTCCCCATTTCTTTACCTTGTCCTCTGAAAAAACAAATCAGGTGAAGGATGATTGAACTAAATGTCTCTACATAGCTTTGGAAAATCTTTTCTGATCAAAAATAACAATAAGCAAAGTGCACATATTCATCATGATTAATGATAAAGGTAAATATATCAACCATTATCAACCACTCAAGTTCATAGGAGAATTTACCTCTCTTTTCATTGGCCACTCTTTCTCAATCTGCTGGATTCTCCATAATGAAATGTTGCAATGGCTTGGGGCGGAGCTTGGGGTGAAAAAGGACTTCTGAATTCCTCCCCTTCTATCTCTCTTGGTTCCCAATAGTCTCTTCCCACTTGGGTGTTAATATATATATATATTTATACATATGTATATATGTATTTGTATATATATACATATATGTAAGTACCACATATATATGTACTATTTAATGCTTCACTGTATCACTGTCATCCCATTGTTCATAGATTTGCTTGAGTGGGAGCCAGTAACGTCTCTATTCGTCCCTGTTGACTGTTAGTGTAGCCTGATGGCATATTGGGGGCTCTGTCAGGATTGGGGGAATGAGGACTGTTGTTTTTACTGTTTTCGGCATATTGAGTACACCATGGGTAGCTTGCCAGGCTCTGCCATGTGGGCGGGATACTCTCAATAGCTTGCTGGGCACTCTGAGAGGGATGGAGGCTTTTGAGGAGGCCTCTAATCACCTTTAAAGGTGTTCCAGTTTACCGAATGTAAGCATTCAATGCTTATGGAGTTCAAATTCATATACTCATCTAGGATTGCTTCTCTCAAAATCCAAACTAAATATTTCTACTTGGGTCTCAGGACTTGTCAAGATAAATTTTCAGAACTGATTTTTATCCTTCTAGTAAGTGCTATAGTTTGATTTAACTAAATTCTAGTTACAACAGCCCTTTTCATATGCCTTTCTTTCAATAAGGCTGTCAAAAGTAAAAATCAATGTCCTATTATTCATACTGGCAGTATCCATGTGATACATTTTCGGACAGTTAGACATAGTTACCTCTTGACCTTGTCTTTTCCTCTACAAACATGGATAAAATTCTTGGAGGTTCAGCAATCACAACGTGGCTGTGAGTTAATACAATTGAGAATAAAAGCTATGAGACTGGGTGTCAGAGAGAGTACAGTGGATGGGGTCTTGCAATGCATATATATGGCCAACCCGAGTTCAATCCCCAGATCCATCCAAGAAAGGATTGTATTTAGCAGAAAATCCAAGAAAGGATTGCATTTAACAGAAAAAAATTATATAGAATTATCCTCTCCCCACAACCCCCGCCCCAACAACCTTAGACTAAAAAGACCAAAGAAAACATTTAGGTACCATGGTGATAAATCTACAGAAATCAGCCACTGTACCTAGGATGGGATTATAAAAACCGAGAAGATAATTTATAAACTGGCACTTGAGAGGGTCATTTGTCTTCTGTCAGTTTCTTAGAAGCTTGGAGGAGGGCTCTGGGGAACCAATTTTCAGATTCTAAGAGGCAACTGCCTAGCTGGTATGAAGATCTCTATCTGGTAGCAATGAAGCTGGTTCTTCAAGTTATGGAAGAAATAGCAACCTACCAGAACTGCTGGTGTAAGTTGCATTTCAAAAGTGCCTGCTGAAACCTGCTGAGGACAAGGAGAATGAGCCCCTAAATCCCCCATCCCTCTTTAATACCCTCTGCTGGCATTACTTAACATGGGTATACCTGGTAAAGGGAAAATATAATTTGCAGAGTTCTAGCCCCCAGAAATTTAAAGCTACATTATTCAAGGGTTAAGAGAAACATTGTTGGGTTTAGGGAAAACACTGTTTAATAATAAATAAAGCATTTACTCGTTTGTTTATGGTCTTATTTTTAAAAGTTATTTATTTTTTGCTTTTTGGGTCATACCGAGCGATGCACAGGGCTAACTCCTAGCTCTACACTCAGGAATTACTTCTGACGGTGCCTGGGGGACCATATTGGATGCTGGGAATTGAACCCGGGTCAACTGCGTGCAAGGCAAATACCCTACCCGCTGTGTTATCGCTCCAGCCCCATGGTCTTATTTCTTATCGTACAGTACCTGGTTTACTTGGGCTGGAACAATAGCACAGCGGGTAGGGCGTTTGCCTTGCACGCGGCTGACCCGGTTCAATTCCTTTGCCCCTCTTGGAGAGCCTGGCAAGCTACCAAAAGTATCACACCCGCACGGCAGAGCCTGGCAAGCTACCCGTGGCGTACATGATATGCCAAAAAAGTAACAACAAGTCTCACATTGGAGATGTTACTTGTGCCTCTCGAGCAAATCGATGAGCAATGGGGTACAGTGATCTGGTTTACTCATTTTGTAATACTATTTTACCCATCTCCATATGCAAAATACAATAAAAATTAGGTACTCAAAAATATTACTTGGATGAATGAACTTATTAGATTTTTCTCCACACTACTTAGCAAGATATGCAACTTCTTGTTACTTGAAACTTACTGAGTTTCTCATATGATGGTCCAGGCTTTGAGTTAAAATATGAACCAGAGGCACTTCTTAACTATTTAGCAAGAAATGTAAGGCATTTTCAGATGAAATTAAGTCACAAAATGCCCCAGAAAACATTCATACACTTAAATGACCCTAGAATTAACCAGAGAGCAAATTTATAAAGGAAAAATTTATTTGGAATGATACAAAAGATTTACAGACAAAGTTACCATAGGAAGTATGAGAGGGGACAGACAAACTAAGCTGTGGGAAGCAGAATTTTGGATAGATTTAGAGATGATTCCAATACAACCAGAAAGGTGAGTAATTAAGCTGAAGTAATTGGAAAGTAAATTGGAATCAACTGTGAAAAATTGTAAATTCTGTCTGAAGTCAGAATTATGAGTATTTTGCAAAGGGGATGTTTTAGATAAATTTGTTTGTTTTCAATGAAAATATTTGAAGGTTTTAAGCAAAGGAGTGATGTGACTTTTGGGAATACTTTCTGAATATCAATCTGTAAGAATCATGGAGAAATCGTTGAGTAGGTAGAAACTGAAGTTTGAAAGATTAGTTTAGTAATGTGACAATAACCCTGAGTCAGAAAAAGATGATGAAGATAGAAATAAAAGAAGATAGATCAATATAACATAAAGTAGGTTCACTACAGAGACATGAGGGCTGCCCAAATTTAATAGATTGAAAAACACAGAGAATACAACCCATCTTCAAAAGGTGAAGGTAGCAATCCATTGAGTTTTATCAGGGTAACTTGAGTAATAATGATATTAGTACAATAAGGAGCCAGTGACTATTTCCTGTTAGATAGTTAACTTCAGTATTAGGCATCTAATACTTATCAGGAAGAATATATATGTCTTCATCTTGGCAGTCTTCAGAAGCACCGGACTTCTGGGAGTTATTATAATCAAATGGTGCCTCATTTCCATAGATGTGGTCCTCAAAATTGGACTGCTGAGAGTTCTCATAAAGTTTATCATCCTTTCCTTCTTCAGTATTAAGAGGACCCATCTTCAAATTTTCATAGCATACCTCTATCTTAGACTCTCCACCCGCAAATATGTAGTCTTCAGTTTGAACTGGTGGTTTCTGACTTTGGTGTGTAATCTTGGAAGTAGAAGAGAGTTTTCTGCTTCTTCCTATTTTCAAAATACTTGGTAGGGTAAATTTTCTTATACTGCAGCGTTTCCGGTGCCAAAAGCATCCAATTACACACATCACCAACAATATAAAAAGAGAAATTCCTATATAAATGGTCACTGAAGTGTTTTCATAGCTTCTTATCATTTTAGCACAAGCAGTGTTATTGAATGATATATTCCTTAATTAATTCAGATATAGATCAATGAAATTCCCTGTATAATATGGTTCAAAGTTGATTTTGAGATTTTTTTACATATTTATTTTTCAACAGTTAGAAGATCATCTGGCAAAGTGCTGATACAATTAGAGGTGAGATTGGGTAGGTTTAGTTTTGGAAGGTGGAGGGGGTCCTCACTCTCTTTGAATGTGACGCTTTTTACTAAATAATCTTCGAAGTATAATTGTACTGTCTCAGGGTGATGTTATTTAATTCCACTTCCTTTGCAACTGTTGAATCACAAAATGAAGCAGCAGTGAGTTAGTAGAAGATCAAAACAGAGTAGAAAACAAAGCAGTATGGAAGACAAGAAAGGTTAAATGATCTGCCATCCAGATACCTGCTTTAAATGGAAAGCATTTTACTTTATACATCTTGTATGCCATAAAACAAGTTTTCTTTTCTACACATTTCTATTCATTCACTAAACAAAAACTATAAGAGAAAAGGGCCAACTACATGCATGAATAATTATTTATATTGTCTAGCCCTCTTCTGTAAAGAGCTGTCCATTCTATTTTGGAATGGTCAGAGATCACGTCTTTAATCACTCCTTCTACTGTGTTTTCATACTAGTGAATCATTCTCTATTATACTATAATAATCCAAATTACATGAACTTGGATGTATTCTTACCTAGCTAAATAGTGATCTGGAATTAGGTGTTTTCATCTTTGTATTTCTGGACAATAACATAATACCCCAGGAAATGTACTAAGTCAATCAATATTTGCTGGCTAAATTATAAATTAAATAATATTTTAAGCCTCAGAATTGAACTGCTTAAGTCAATAGTTTAAAACTCAAGATAACTTCTAAAGTATATGGTTTATACCTGAAAGGAGAGGACATTGACATAATAAAATATCTAAAAGTAAAGTATCTAAAAGAAAATTTCAAAGATTTCCCATTATCATTATTTTTACAACTCCCAGCTTATAACTTTCATTCAATTAAGATAATTTTATGTTTTCTGTAACAATAGTCCAAAATGGAAAAGAGAGGGGAACTAGAAAATATTAAGCTAGACAGAATATTGCATTATGATTTTATCAATAAAACACTACTGTGATTTGAGCCTAGACATGAGAAGTTACAAGCAATATTATCTTGTTATTATCATTAATTCAATTGAGATGTAACTGACATGTGGTATTGCATCAGTTAAAAGTAAATAATATAATGTTTAATATATAGAGACTAAAATGATTTGAGTTAGCAATTTTTTGTTATGAGAATTTTTTACATCTTAGCACCTTTCACAAATAGTATACAGTATTGTCAACAGTTTGATAGTGTTTGTGGAATGATTACTATCTATTGAATAGTAGATGAATGGTATTGATAATTGATTAAAAGACATTTGGGGGCTGGAGCAATAGTACAGTTGGTAGAGTGTTTGCCTTGCACACAGCCAAGCTGGGTTCTATTCCTGGCATCCCACATGGTTCCCCTGAGTACTGCCAGGAGTAATTCCTGAGTGCAAAGCCAGAAGTAACCCCTGTGCATCGCAGGATGTGACCCAAAAAGAAAAAAAAAGAGAAAGACATTTGGGCAAAGAAATATACAGTATCAAACAATGTAAAGCCTTTGGTTTTGGATTACAAATCTTGGATTTAAAAAGTGGGAGTTAGGGCAAGAAAAGAGAAAAGGTAGGATGAAGATCAGAGATGATATTGAGACAGCAGTGGTTGCTGGTCATGGAACCTTTGGTGGTGGTCTTTCGTGTAATAACTTTAATACCATAAACCTTAACAGTACTGGAAACATAGCACATCAACCATAACTAAAACATTTTAAAGGATGCTTTTAGTCAGCTTCTAGTTATTTTTGTATACATGATCTCATTTCTAGATACCTTACCTCATTTAATCCTCAGCTTCCTTATGAAGTATATTCTAAGGTAATATTCATTTTGTAAATTAAAAATTAATTCAAGAGATTAAGGACTTCTTTAACATCTAAGAAGTCCTTGAATTATGAATCAAATAAAGTTTTTTCCACAACGTTATTCTTATATTAGCACTGTACCACTGCTGTCCCCACTGTTCGATTTGCTCTAGTGGACATTACTGAAGCAGCTGTAATGTCTCCATTGTGAGACTTGTTGTTACTGTTTTTGGCATATTAAATACTCTTGGTAGTTTGCTGGACTCTCCAAGAGGGACAGAGGAATCAAATCCGGGTCGACCGTGTGCAAGGCAAATGCCCTACCCGGTGTGCTGTCGCTCCAGTTCTTACATTAACTTCTGTAAATGTATTTCAAACATATCCATCACTCAATTTTATGGCTATTCTTGTTCTGTGAAACTTGAGGAGAATAATACTTTATTTATCTGTATCTTATCAGCATCAGTACCAGAAATATAATATCAAATTTGTTAAATATTTTTCATAAATTAAACTGGAATTAAGATAACAATAACAACAATAATCTCTTCCCCAATAAAAAAATATTAAGGTTATCTGCTTTCACTAAGTATTTCTGCAGCATAGTAAACCTTTTGTTTGTTCAAAGCAACAATATGTTATTGCAATTTTTAATTGGAATTTTATATTGAAAAAAATATTTACTATGACATGCAGTTAATGTATATATTTATTGAATATAGACACCCCTGAACTAGACATATGTTAATTTTTTTGGAACTTTTGTAGGAACCCTTCTGTACAAAGCCAGATACAATGCTTGTGTTCAAGAAAGCTTAGCAAATGACTCTACTGGAATTCCATTTCATTTCTGAAACAGAAATGAAATAATTATACGAAAGAAATTTTATGAGATTATTTCAGCAATTATTTGTCAGCATGTTTTGAATTAAATTTCAGTTAAAATTAATCAGTTATTTTTTAAATTGCAGGGCTTACGATAGAAGTGGAGTTGATTATTGTTCCCTGAGGATAATAAATTGTTCTCTGTTTCAAGGAGAATTTACTTTTACTATCTCTGCTGTTATCTGTAAAATATGTGTTCCAGTATTCAAAATATTAAAGCTTTCAACAAGAAGTACTCACCGACATAAAGACAATGTTTTCATAGAAAAATAAATGTGAACTTCTCTTTCTCAAACAATAGGAAAGACCTTAAGAATCATAAACAATGAACTACCAAAATGAAAAACTTGTATGAAGCAGCAGTTCTTCAAAATCAATTTAATATATAATCAAGTTTCACTTTGCCAATTTGGAAAAGGCTGCTTTTATTTTGGAAAACAATTCACAGTTCCTATAGATTGTATAGGAATAATTAGTTGTCTAAAAACGACAAATTGTTGTCAAACTTCTAGAATTTTCAAAATCAGATATGCCCTTCTATTTTAAAATAATAACAAAACACACTCATATTTGTGAACATATGTCCAGTAAAGGACATCAGCATCATCCAGTTTATAAATTGCATCGTATGCTCTATTGTCACCTAAAAGCTGTTTGGAATAAGCAAGTCTTTGACTATTAAAAATAAAATTGCTCTTTCTTACAGTTTTTCTTTTATTATCAATATACCTTAAATCAGATTCTTACCTTGAAATCGGTATGCCAAGTCTTCCTTTGTTATTTTGGCTATGCTTTAAGTATGGCTTACTTTAAATTTTTTTGCGCTTTTTTCAGTTTGGTCAGTTACTTCCCTGACCTCCTTCTTTCATGTCCTTTCATAATTGAAATGTTTGCTAACTCTATCTAAAGGAAATTCTTATCAGATATAGCAGAATTTAGATAAATGATCCAAGTTTTTGAATAAGGAAGTGAGTCCTTACATCTTCATTGAGCAACATTTCTCCAGTGATAACATTAACTAATGTATGATTTCTAGTTCATGCTTTCTTTTTTAAACTCTTGGGGTTTTAGGGCGGCACCCCACGGTGGTTAGGGGCTTCTGCCCTTCTGTGCTCCTGGAACCAGGTGGTGCCAGAGACCAAATTACAGTCAGCTGCATGGAAGGCTTTAACCCTTGTATTATTTTTCTAGCCTCTAGAAGGTTTCTCATTTGGTAATAGTTAAGGTCCTTACATTAAAATAAATAAAACTCATTTTGTTTACATTTCAAGAATGTTAAAGGGTATTTCTAATGATGCATAGGTATTATTTATTTGTTTTGTTGATTTATTCGTTTGCCTATATAACGGCAAGAATGTTTCATGCACAATTCCCTAACACCCCAAGTTACACCTATAATATTAAATTTGTTCCCCAAATTTGTCCAGAAGATGTAACTATACTTTTAAATTGATAACATAGAATTTAACTAAGAATATACATACATGTATATTTTAATATGCACATATACATATATAATATGCATATATAGTTGAATATGTATATATGCACACAATTTTGAATATATATGCCCATATATTTATGTTTTAGGGCAACACCTGGTGATGTACAGGGCTTATTCAAGGCTCTGTGCTTAGGGATTACTCCTGGAAGGTCTCAGGGGACCACATATGTGATGCCAAAAGATCAAACCCAAGTCATCTGCGGGCAAAGCCAATACCTGCTACTCTCTCTGGGCCTTCCCCAAGAATATTTTGAATTGCAACCAGTTCTAGGATATTTCTAGTAAGACTTCCATTGGGGAAATTTGGGAAATGCCTCTTACTTTGAGATTTATGTACATTCAGCATATTAATTGCTGTAAGAAATCTAGCAAGCATGCAAAAAAACAAAATATGAACATCATTTTAAGTTCATTAACTAATGGTAGCCAGAAAAATTCTGAGCACTTATAGTGTATTCTAAAGTCTTTATGCATTATTCAGTAAATCCTGTCAACCTGATTGTTGAAGACTTCTAGCCATCATTTTTCACAGAAGAGAAAATGGAATCTGAGTGCAAGTAATTGTTCCTCAAAAATGGTCAGCCTATATGCAACTGTATACTAAGGGTGTGGGGAGATAATGCAGGGTTCATGGTGCTTGCCTTGAGTGCGACTGACCCTCATTTAATCTGTGGTACAGCACATGATCCCGTGAGCACTTTCCGGAGTGATCCCTGAGTATGGAGTCAGGAATAAGCCCTGAGCATCTCTAGGTGTCGCTCCAAAACCAAAACTAGCAAACAATTAAAATGAAATAAACCATATGCTAGCTATCTTGGTAGGTGGAATAACACATTTTCACACAGAACTGCTTAACTTATCACACAGACTTCCCTGTGCAACAGTAAATGGAAAATGCTGAATTAAACATATGAAATGACAAGGTAATGAAAAATTTGCCTTTTAAATTGTATGAGAACTTTTAATATCACAGAGGATTAATTCTGAATGTAAGTCAGAATTAATTAATTAATTAATTAAGGTTTAAAAGAGTGCTAATGAAATACCAAATAGTAATCAAACAATAATGACCATATAGATTGGCACTGAAGTTGTGCTAGGAGCTGTGCTAACCAGTGAGTATGCAATAATAAATCTGCGTATTGTACCTAAAACCTACCGTAAGAAGCTGCCATCTAAGTAAATCCCTTCAGATACAGGTGATTAGGGCTAAGAGAGACATGGTTATGCAGAGTAGGGTGGGGCTCAGAAAGATCCATTTAGCTGAGGGTGATGAGAGAAAAGAAGACACATTTTCCTAATTAATAACACATTCACACCCACAATCTATTGTGTAATTAGTAAAAACAGTATATATATATACTGTTTTTATATATATATGTTACTGTTATATATACATAAAAACAGTAAATATCCCGTTGCTCATCGATTTGTTTGAGCGGGCACAAGTAACGTCTCTTATTGAGAGACTCTTATTGTTACTGTTTTTGGCATATCCAATACACACGGGTAGCTTGCCAGGCTCTGCCGTTCGGGCTCAATACTCTCGGTAGCTTGCCGGGCTCTCCGAGAGGGTCGGAGGAATCGAACTTGAAAGGTGAACGCCCAACCGCTGTGCTATCGCTCCAGCCCCAAAACAGTAAATATACTATTTTTATATATATACAACTTATATATATAAGTTGTTATACTCTAGAAGTCAGAACAAATAGATGCTTATAAAGATTTAACTTTCAAACTTAGAAAAAT
The DNA here is from genome assembly GCF_027595985.1 of Sorex araneus. NCBI lineage: Eukaryota > Metazoa > Chordata > Mammalia > Eulipotyphla > Soricidae > Sorex > Sorex araneus. The sequence continues at coordinate 139,118,693 of NC_073302.1, read as the reverse complement.
TATTTAAGTCTTTATCACTAGTTTGGAAAATGAATTTTTCTTGGCCCTAGTCTCTAGTTAAAAAGAAATGACATATATTTTCATTCTCTGAGGTCATATGAGAAATTCTGTACATATTCAAAATGTATTATTGCAGTTATCACTTGTATAGATCAGATATTATGTCTTGAGTTCTATGTTCTCCTGCTTCCCTATCTTTGGCTTAGCAAGAGACATTTTTGTCTTCTCATAATTCTCTTTTGAATCATTAGATATGATTTTCTTTTCCTGCTTTTCCTTTTCCTTTGTGTTTAGGGTAACCAGAGGTTTTGGAGGCAGTCTATTTTTCTTGGTTGTAATTTAGATCAGATGGTTTAAGGAATGGAGGAATGGGAGATTGAACAAACTCTGGAGGCAGATAGAGTTTGGGTTATTTTTTAAAATATGATGTATTATTGGTTTGTTTGTTTTTTTTATTTAGGCACTGTGATTTACAACATTGTTAAAATAGTGTTTCAGGCATACAATGCCCAAAGTAACAGTGTCTATACACTAATATCTCAAGTTCACCACACACCTCTCACCACCATGTACATGTCAAACTTAGTTCTGGAGGCCAACTCTCAGGATCTATTGCAGCTGGCCAATTGTTATTCCCATATATATTTTCTTTTTACCCACATATAAGAGATATCATTCTTTATTTCTTCCTTTCTCTCTCACTAAATGACACATTACCCTCCAATTCCATCTATAGAGGAGAATTTTTTAAAATGAGTCAATTAAAAAAAATTAAGCCAAATAGTATTACATTCAACAAGCTATCCATTTGATCCTTTATTCTGGAGAGATAGTAAAGCGAGTAATGATCCTGCCTTGTATGCAACTGAGAGAGGTTTGATCCTAGACATCCCATATGATCCCTTGAGACCACCAACAATGATCCCCCAGTGCAGACCCAGGAATATACCCTGAGCACAGCAGGGCATGATCCTCCCGCCCACCTCCCCCTAAAAATTGAGTCCATTTTGCGAATTGCTTATTAATTAAAAATAATTTGGGAATAAGTGATAAGATAGTTCTTTTAACAGTTATAAAAATGGGATAACTGACTTATTTTTTGTTCATTCAGATGACAATCTTCTTTGATAAACAGGTTAACTAACGGGTAGAGAAGTACATGATCAAATTGTAGGCAGAATTTGAGTTGGATGGATCATAAATTTCTCTGTAGCTTCTGAATCTGCAGATTGATATAACTGATGGAAAGATATTAGGGTGCTATTAATCAACCTTGAGGTTCCACCCAGTCAAAGCGGGGTGTGGGGGTTCTACTTTTCTATGATTAAGGGGTTCTATTGATGCAATTTGTCTTAAGGAATGTATTGCTATCAAATCATGTTCAACCTGAAAACATATGGGCATAAAACAATGTTACCAAAAATAAATAGTTCTGGCGCCCTGGGCAAGTACCACAGCTTCTAAATCTTGTTTTCTTGTCTGTAAGGCAAAAAATGGATTGGGTGATCCAAGGATTATTTCAAATTCTGCCAAGAACAAATGAATAATATGAAAATATTCATTATGTACAAAAGAGGTTGTTTAAATAGGTTATCAAGGTTAATATATACTTCCTCTTAGCCCAACTCCCTTTTTTTCATCATAAGTATTTCTTAATTGTTACACAGATCAGATAACAGGACTTGAAGTTGCTTCAGCTTCAGTTAAACAACACTGCTTCTCCTTTTTCCATTCTTTCCCCTTTTCTTCCTTCAGATTGAATTAAATTATCTTTAAGAAACTTAGTCATCAAAAAATGCGAAAATAGTGGAAGAAATTTTATTTTATGAATAAAATTGAAACCTCCTAATTATCATTCCTATGGAGGATATAACATTTATCTTAGACTGTTTATACAATTTCATAAATCAGATCATTGATATTTCAAAAATTATTTTACTCATTTGAAGTGAAAAGTACTATAAATTAAGATTAAAAATAGAGACCAAATGAATCAGTTTGAGTCTGACAGCTTTTCCAGCAAATATTGGGAAGCATGATTACTATTACTATTTCAAATCTAGCAGAGAACAGAGAGTAGGGGAACTAACACAACTAAAGAAAGTACTATTTTAAGCCCTTTGTTTTAAACTCATGCTTGATCTCAGTTGTACACTGATTCTGAATATATAATTAGGGCAGGTAGACAATAATAACTGTCTTTGATTTGCTTTGTTTCTGAAGCAAATATTGATATTTCAAAAATTATATTATTCATTTGAAGTGAAAAGTACTATAAATTAAGATTAAAAATGGAGACCAAATGAATCAGTTTGAGTCTGACAGCTTTTCCAGCAAATATTGAGAAGCATGATTACTATTACTATTTCAAAGAGCAACCTGTGAAACTATTTCTAGAAGGTATAGTTAAGGGTGAGAAAAAGAAACACTAATAGAGTTAGTAGGGCAGAGGACTAGTCTACAAGTGTCATGTTAACTAGTGTCCCCTTTTCTCTCTGTGGAAATATAATATACTTTAGAGCCTATTCATCTTCAGATGAACACTGGACATTTACCCAGAAGTTGAAGGCATTGGGTGGGAGACATAAATGTTTACTGCTGCCAGTAATCAGGATGATTCTCCAATTACACCTGGTTCACTGAAAACCGCTTTTGGTGCTTCCCTACAGACTGTACCACCTTTTCTTCAGTTGCACTAATAGTACATGAAGCTAAAGTCACATTTTCTTTTTTTTTCCTCTAAAGACACTTAAGTATGACTATGATGTGTAATTTTTATTAGTTGATTTACCAGAGTTTTATTACATTTTATTTTTTGTGTTTGGGTCACACTCAGTGCTGCTTAGGATTTACTCTTGGCTCTACACTCAGAGATCACTCCCGTGGGCTCAAGATGGCCGTATTTGCAAGGCAAGTGCCCTGCCTGCTGTATCATTTCTCTGGCCCCAATTTACCAGAATTGTGAAACTATCTCTGACTTTTCTTAAAAATATATCCCTATCTCTAATATTAACTACTTGGGCCAGTCATTATTTGAGGTGAGCCTTCAATTTCTTAAACTATAAAATGAATTTTAATTGGTTAAGTGTTCTTAAATCTAGTTCATCAACAAAATATCCTGAGGAGCTTTTAAAAATGATGATTTGTGGATTTCATGTCACAAAAATTAAAGCAAAACTTTTGAGGGTACAATGTATATTATCAGCTTTGTAGTTTTTTGTATACTGAAAAATCTCCAGCAAGCTATGATTGCCTGGATTTTTAACTAATCCTCTATTTTAGAATTTTGTGTCTATACTCTATGATTTTTAAGTAAATTAACTCTTTTCTTCAGCATTTTTACCCAAAAAGGGAATGTTACAGATAACATCTCAAACAAAAATATTCTGCAAAATGCTTAGGCTCATCAGAGAAATATGTTATCAAAACAGGAAATTTCATGCTAGCTAAAATGACACTAAAAATTTACATCAAGGGCTAGAAAGATAGTTCAATGAGCTGAAGGTCTCGGTTTGATTCTTGCTTGCATGATTCCCCAAGCATCCTGGGAGCACCTGTAAGCACAGAACTAGGAGTAGCCCCTGAGCACTGTTGAATGTAGCCTAGAAGCAAAACAAAAATTTCATACTGATGACACTCTTGAAACTGTATCAGACTATTCTTGAATACTCTCTATAGATTCACTTCTTATTTATATACATAGGTAGGGACAGATATTATTCATTAGTTGGGGATGAGGAAAAAGACAAAGACATTAATTAATCTTTTTGAGCCTGTTAATTGTCAATCGAACAGAAAAAATCATATAGCTTTAGCCAGAGCTTCAATAAAAAACTCAGACCCTATATGTCTTGAATCTAGAGTTGGTGGTTTAAACTTCCATAAGACTACAAACTATCTCCTCTTTAATTATGCAACTGAATTCCTGTGATATTGTAATAATTTGTTTTATTACAAAAGTAAAGTCATACCTCTATAGCAGAATATCTGACCTAAGTTAAAGATGGAGGCCCTGACATTGAGGAGTTGGTAGGTTCAGAGAGTAGGGAAAGAACTCTAGCTTTGATTTTAACTAATTATAAGGTTTTGGGGTAAGTGATGAAGATGTAATAAAAATGTGAGTTTGAGAATTAAAATGCAAAATCATGAAGGCCATGATTAAGATTCATTCCTCTGTATTATTCATGAAAGAAAGTGAGGTGCTTAAAATAGGCCTAAGTAAGGTGACCCCTGTGACTATTCTGGAGAATGATGGAAATGAAGTCCTGTTTAGCTCAGACTGGGCTTAGCAAGCTGTTCCAAATGGAATCTTCCCACTTTTCTTTCTATTTGAGGACACACTTTTATTTCAGAACACAATACATCTCTTGTCTAAAAATCATTATTATTCATCCTAGCCTAGTAATACTGAAATACAAAGCTGATGGAGTGATATTTATTAAATATCAGTAAATATCTGTAACATACCATCTGGCCCTCCTTTGATCTTATAGGGATTATGGGTAGAGCACTTGCCTTACATAGGTGATATCCTAAGTTCAAGTCCACATGGTTTGGAATTGTCACCAGATGGTTTCACAAGCACTATTAGTTATGATCCCTAAGCACTGAATGGGAAATAACCTCAGAGCACTGCTAGGTGTGGTCTCAAAATAAAAAGCAAACAAAAAGTTCCTTGAGTGGCACCCTGTATTCATAGAATTTAACCTCAAACTTCACTGTGAGTGATAAGGCCTTTCACAATCTGACTCCTGCTCTTGCAATAATCTCCTACACCCTCCCCTCTCATTATCTACACCACAGACACATTTGCTTCTGTTTTGTCCTTTAACTCATCCAGTTTTATTTTTCCTCCTTTGTGACCTTACACTGGTGCTTTATTTAACAGTGTTCTCTAAGATCTTCCAATGCATTCAGCTCATTCTTTCCCCTTCTTACACTCTCCCTCTTGCCCACTGCTCTGATTTATTTGCATGATAATGTGCTTTAGTGTCTAATAATTCCCTGCATGTTTTATATTCATATCCTCCACCTGCAAAGTCAATTTTATAGACCATGCCTTTCTTGTTCACTGCTCTAGTTCTGTTCATGTTTGCCACATCATATGGACTGGCTTCAACATGTGTTGACTGAACAAATGAAAGAGGAATTATTTTTTTTGGAGAATACTGGGTTAAAACAAGGTATTTTTGGAATTAAAATATATACACATAAAACATATACATAATGGGAAACAAGCGCAGGCTCATATATTACATTTACAGCAAGACCCTCTTGTGAAATGAAGCTCTCAGAAGTGGTCAGGCAGTGACATGAGAATACGCAGCTTGCTATCAGGGAGCTGAACGGGCAAGACTCAGACATGCACGGCTAGTCTAAGACAAGGTCAGAGCCAGGTGATGCTTAGGATTTTCTGCTTATAAGGCATGGCTTTTCAGGGTGCAATCAGGAGCAGTTCTGTGGAGTAAGAGGCAGCGTATTTTCAAGATAGCCAAGTGCAAGAAAGTATCAGGAAATTCACTATCAGGATCAAATTTCTCTCTTAGACTTAGAAAAGGGCACCAAGTTTGGGAAGTTTCCTATAAAACCCAAGTACTGCTAATGTAGAATCCAAAAATCACATTTCTTGTTATCCAGTGGAGTTGAAAGCTCTTTTTTCACACAGAATCATGCACAATGATGTGAATAGCACCCCCTACCCCCAATTACGAAAACTTTAAAGAAACTAGTGCACAAATTGTGGAACATACACAATGGAATATTACTCAGTGATAAAAAGAACTATAAACCAGCAAGACATAAATGTACATAGGAAACTTAAATGTCTATAGACTAGGTGAGAAAGAAGCCAGTTTGAAAAGCAGCATTGTGTATAATTTCAACTGTATAGCATTCTAGAAAAGGCAAAACTATGGAGCTGGCTTCAAAGATCAGTAGATTCCAGGGGTTTGAAGTTGGAAGAAGGGAATAAGCAAGGAGAGCAGAGAGGATGTTTTTATTGAATCACTGTGAGATACAGTTACAAACTTTCATATTTGAGTTACAATCATACAATGACCAAACACACATTCCTCCACCAGTACACATTCTCCACCACCAATGTGCCCAGTATACCGTCCCCCTTTTCCACCCTCCCCTGCCTCCTTGGCAGACAATATTCCCTATACTTTCTCTCTACTTTTGGGCATTATGGTTTGCAATACAGATACTAAGAGGTTATCATGTTTGGTCCTTTATCTACTTTCAGCACACATCTCCCATCTTGATCCATCCCTCCAATCAGAATTCTCTCAGTGATCCCTCCTTTATTCCAGCTGCTTTATCCCCTAGTTCATGAGGCAGGCTTCCAACTATGGGGCAATAATCCTGGCCCTTGTGTCCACTGTCCTTTGGTGTCAGTCTCATGTCATTTTATATTCCACAAATGAGTGCAGACCTTCTATGTCTGTCCCTCTCTTTCTGACTCATTTCACTTTGCATGATACTCTCCATGTCTATCCATTTATAAGCAAATTTCATGACTTTACCTCGCAGGGAGGTTTTTTATGGTAGTAAAAATTAAAAGTGCCATATTTGATGCTGTAACCATGAAAAGGGACTGGAGTGATAGCACAGCAGGTAGGGCACTTGCCTTGCATGTGGCCCATCCAGATTCAATTCCTCTGTCCCTCTCAGAGAGCCTGGCAAGTTACCGAGAGTACCCCACCTGCACGGCAGAGCCTGGCAAGCCGCCCGTCGCATATTGATATGCCAAAAACAGTAACAACAAGTCTCACAATGGAGATGTTACTGGTGCCTGCTCGAGCAAATCAATGAACAATAGGATGACAGTGCTAACAGTGCTGACCATGAAAAGATGTTTTAATGTGATCGTTTTTAAATTCACAGTACAACACTAAAAGTCAACAGTGAAGAGCAAGATGCTTACAGTGAATGATGGAATTGTATTGTGTGTGTGTGTTGGGGAGATATTTTTGTACTTTCCCTCATTTATTTATATTTATATTTTTATTTATTCATATTTATATTTATTTATATTTATATTTTATTTATATTTTAAACTTTTATTGAATATCCATAAGATATGCCATTACAAAGCTATTGATGATTGGGTTTCAGTCATAAAATGATCCAACACTATACTTTAGCCAGTGTACATTTCCCTCCACCAGTGCATTCTGTTTCCCTCCCACCATATCCACACCCCCCAATCCCCATCAGCCTGCCTCTATGGCAGGCACTTTTCTCCCTTTTCTCTCTCTTTTGAGCATTATGGTTTACAATACAGGAACTAAGAGGTCATCATGTTCGTTCAGGGCATTCAGTATTTTTATCAAGAAGGTAAGATGGAAGTAGATTTTTTAACTGGGAGGCAGTTTTGAGGTGTGGATATGACTGCTGAGGCTTCCAGAAGGACAGGGAGGTAGGAGGAGGCAGTCCATTCTGACCCTGAGAAAGCCTAGAGATTTCAGTCACAAACTCCTCATATTCAAATTTTCAGCAGATTATATCTTGGTAGGTCCATCCTGAGATGGTAGAATCTGGCCAAGGGCATGGTGGCGATTTTGGGTTTGGGGAGCAAGCGGCTGCCGGGGGCTCTGCTTGTGGGGGCACCAGGCTGACCGGCCCCCTCCTCCAATTTGCCCCAGTCTGTTCAGTCTTGCACAGTTCAAGATTAACTGCGGCTTTTGATGTCTTTCAAGATTTATTTATGGGTCTCTGAAGCAAGGCCTATAAATGTGCTTGTATACCTGAACTGGAGGTGGTTTGTGGGAATAGCTCCTACATACCTAACTTTTGATTTCTTGGGAAAGTTGGTCTCCAGTTGTTGGGGTATGGCCAGAGACACAGCAGCAATTTGGGGGTATTAAGAAGCCTGAAGACACCATCAGGCTGCTGATGCACTCGCTCACGGTACAAATTGACCCGCAGGCAGCACCACACCCCCTGTACTTTCCCTTTAATTTTCCTGTAACACTAAATGTACTCTTAACAACAAAATCTTAATTAAAAAGATATAAATTAGATTAAACCGTATACATTACTTGAAATCAAAACTGTTATTGATACATACGTAAATATAAAAAAATTAATTATTTTAGTGTGACCTTAGGTCAGACTTTATTGGATATGTACAGATTCAATTGGAACATTTTTTTTGTTTGCAGAGCAGAGAATCAGAAATCAAATCCACAAACATGAACTTACTGACCTACATAAGTCAAGAAGCTATCGATTTAATTTTATTGGCAATCACACTATCTGGTGGTACATGGGTATATGTGAATAAATACTGAATTAGTTTTCATACCTTTTTATAGTCCATAAAATAAACTAAAACAAATATGAAGAGAATGGATTCAAGAGATTCGAGAAATGCTGTCAATACTGACCTCTCCTCTTGATTGGATCCCTTTTTGCCCTTTCCCAGGTGGGAACTCTGAGAAGGATTGATCAGATGTTGGGGACGGGCCTAGGCACCCCCTGCCTCTGTCCCTGTAAACAGGGATTGGGTGAGGAGGGGGCCTAGGCACTCCCTACCTTAGTTCCTATAAACGGGAATGAGTATGGAGAAACGTGGCATGAGGGCGAGTCATCCTCTGACAGCTGACCTTGACGGGAGGCCGAAGGGCCACCATGCTCTGGCGGCCAGCCTGGAAAGGGGGTCGAAGGGCCACCATGCTCTGGCGACCTGCCTCGTGAGTAAAGTTGAAGGGCCACCATGCTCTGGCAGCTGGACTCGAGAGGAGGCTGAAGGAAGGATTGGCTTGTGTCTGCCATGGCCATGCTCAAGGCCACATCTGCTTTCCCATGTTTCTCAAGGCTGAGAGAAGGAACCGAAAAACAACTAAGATTGGCAAAAATAAAGTTGCCTGGGGCTGGAGCGATAGCACAGCGGGTAGGGCGTTTGCCTTGCACGCAGCCGACCCGGGTTCGAATCCCAGCATCCCATATGGTCCCCTGAGCACTGCCAGGGGTAATTCCTGAGTGAAGAGCCAGGAATAACCCCTGTGCATCGTTGGGTGTGACCCCCCCCCAAAAAAAAGTTGCCGGCACCGCTTGGTTAATAATGTTTATGCCACTTATGTAACCTGCTGATTGTTGCTAAAATTAGACTATATAAACCCGCTTGGATTTCAATAAACTTGCTGTATGCCGCATATTGCATGCAGTTCTCCCTAGCCCACTCAACTCTCATTCCCTCTCTCCGGCCGAGGTTCAAGTTGGCCGTGCGGGCCGCGGCAATCAGTCATCAATTCCGCCTACTGAACAGTTTCAGAAGCCCCAGAACAGATTGTTGACTAGAGCCAGGTTTCAAGGCAGTCTTAGAAAAACCACTTGTCTAGAAGTCTGTGGTGTTCTGATGAGTGAGGGAAGACTCACATGCTAAAACTTAGACTTTTAAGCACCTCTCCACCTCTGAGATGCCATGGTTTGCCAAAGGATACATTGATATTCTGATTAGAAAGAGAGGAATATGTAAGCTGGGCAGAAGAAACCTAAGATACCACTTTGGTTCCTAAGGTTAAAGTAACTAAAATAATCATCCAGAGATAGCTGTTTGCTGAGTTATTTCTCAAATTCTACTGAGCTACTATAGCACATTTGCTTTAATAGTCATTGACAAGCACTAACACTGTCCTTTTGGTGAGAGATTTGTGATTTTGTCAATAAAATGAATACTAATCCCTTCTGCTGTGACAAAGATTCTCTCCTTAGCCAAACTCGAATCAGTTCTTGATAAGGCTTCAACATTGGTCAATAAAGACTAGACCAAACACTAACATAGTATCTAATCACTCCTTTTTTATGACATACCTAAGTGACTCTTTTGTGTTTATTTGGGTTTTTGCGGGTCACACCAGGCAGTGCTCAGGGGTTACTTACCTGGCTCTGAAATAAGGCCCTACCCACTATAGAATCACACCGGCCCCCAAATGACTCTTTTTTTTTTTAAATTTATTTATTTTTAATTAGTGAATCACCATGAGGGTACAGTTACAGATTTATACATTTTTGTGCTCATGTTTCCCTCATACAAAGTTTGAGAACCCATCCCTTCACCAGTGCCCATTCTCCACCACCAGTAAACCCAACATCCCTCCTACCCTCCCCATTCCCATCTCCCCCCACCCCACCCTGCCACTGTGGCAGGGCATTTCCTTTTGTTCTCTCTCTCTCATTAGGTGTTGTGGTTCGCAATAGAGGTGTTGAGTGGCCACTGTGTTCAGTCACTAGACCACATTCAGCCCACATCACCTTTCCCCCGCATGGCCTCCGACCGCATTATACTTGGTGATCCCTTTTCTAAGTTGCCCTCTCCCCAGAATGTAAGGCCAGCTTCCAAGCCATGGAGTCAACCTCCTGGTACTTATTTCTACTATTCTTCTATTCTTGGGTGCCCAAATGACTCTTTTAAAAGTACCTTCTTGGAATGCCCTGCCACAGTGGCAGGGCGGGGTGGGGGGAGATGGGATCGGGGAGGGTGGGAGGGATGCTGGGTTTACTGGTGGTGGAGAATGGGCACTGGTGAAGGGATGGGTTCCCGAACTTTGTATGAGGGAAGCATAAGCACAAAAGTGTATAAATCTGTAAATGTGCCCTCATGATGATTCATGAATTAAAAATGAATAAATTAATTAAAAAAAAAAAAATAAAAGTACCTTCTTGAGAAAACTTAATGCTTCCAGAATAATTCAGTGTTTGTTCCAGCCAGCACATGCAGCTAAGGTCTCTTTTCACTCCGTTTCTGAAGGAAGGTAGGTAAGAGACTAACTTTTAATAGTCTCTAGTCAACAATCCCAGGTGGGTTTCAACATCTGACCAGACCCACCCCTTTCAAGGTTTTCTAACTTTTCGCTTTTCTGAATTGAGTACTCACTCTGTACTCCCTAACCACCTTATTCTCCAGGCAACCTTCCCAGTGACCTGTGCATTAAAAAAGAAACTGAGTTCATATTGCACTCCTTTCACAATTGAAATAGTTACAAATTAAGATCTGCAATTTCTACTTTACCTGGTGCCTTTCTCTACTTTTCTTGAATATCTGTATCACTGATAATCAGAAAAAAAAAATTATCAGCGGTAAAGGATTGGTATGTGTCAGGACAAATGAACAAAAACCTAGAGACAACTGCCCTCTGCTGTCTCTTAAAAAGAAAACAACTTTATTTGGCAATGAGCTCTTTTTTCTCTCTTGTGGCCTAACTCGGACACACTTGTGAGGTTTTCACTATTATAGGCACATTTGCAACTGGGCATTAGAAACTACCATCCTCAGGTCTGGAATGAAGCAGTGGAAAAGCACTTCTCTAGCAGAAAAAAAATACTCTTGACCAAACAAAACAATAAAAATAATTCTCTCAAACAACATGGATCAATTTATCACTAGAGAGTGTCTGCTCAGTTTGTAAACTTGAATTTTGAAAGCTAATCACTCCTGATATTGGCATAATAGGAAAAAGGAAGTAGGAACTTCTGCTTCTGCTTAGACAAAGGAGGTCTTGATGACACAACAAAAATGAAAGGACAAGCAGAGGGCAGGCCTGTGAGATCCCACCAAGGAGGCCAAGATTCACTTAGACATGAGACTGGAAGCTCTGATTGGATTCTGAATGTTGGAAATTTGGGTGTTCATGTGGTTGCAGTTGAAGTTTTCCTCCCAGAGTTCCCAGGCCTTCAGTGAGGTGGGAAGCCTCGAAGTCTCAGCCTCAGGCTAAATTTCCCCTATCCCAGTGGAGGGGGTTATTTTGGTTGTGTTTTGTGAACCCAGCAGGGAATGCTCCCTGGACATCAAGGCCACATGAATCTCTGGGACCTTGGGAAATTTCCTTCACGGTGTAGAAAAGGAACCAAGTGGCTTCAAAGTTCTGTGGTTAGATACTGACCCAGTGATGACAGCAGACCAGAGGAGTCTGACAGAGCTGGAAGGAGCAGTCTCCATCTTCTGTCCAATCGCGGATGGATAGCTGCAACCGTCAGTCTTAGATGAAAAAATCCTAGTCGGTGGCCCAGGACCTGGAGAGAGGGGGCGGGGGGGGAGAAGAAAGTTTGGAAAGCTGACGGAACAGGCCCACTTTACCAGAAACTCAGCCGAGTCTTTCTCCAAGTATTCCAACAGTAACTGCAAGTCTGTGATGAGGCCTTGCAGAGACGAATACTGAGCTCAGACAGAGAACTGGTCTGCTCGTTAGAGGATCGAGAAAAACAAAAGAATTAGTATGCAGGTTGGCTCTGGATGGTAATTAAAAGACATCTCAACTAGGTGACCCTTTAGAATGACCCCCATGCAGCTTAAATCCAGAGGTATAATGAATAAGAAAGAAATCTTTTCAGAAATAAACCTGTGTGTCATGGAAATAGAGAAACCTACCAATTATTTTTAAATGACTTTTTTTTTGTTCATTTATTTACTTAAAAAATTTTTTTAAATTAATGAATCACCATGAGGGTACAGTTACAGATTTACATATTCTCGTTCTTGTGTTTCAGTCATACACAGCTTGAGTACCCATCCCTCCACCAGTGCCGGTTCTCCACTGATGACCTTATCATCCCTACTGCCACCACACCCCATCCCCCCCACCCCTGTGGCAAGGCATTCCCTTTTGTTCTCTCTCTCCTTTTGGGTGTTGTGGTTAGCAATAGAAGTGTTGGGTGGCCATCATGTTAGGTCTACAGTCTGCTTTGAGCACGCCTCTCCCATCCCAAGCGGGTCCTCCCACTACATTTTACTCGGTGTTCTCTTCTCTATCTGATCTGCCTTTTTCCCCAGCATGTGAGGCTGGCTTCCAAGCCATGGAGCAAATCTGGTACTTATTTCTGCTATTCTTGGGTGTTAGTCTTCAATTCTGTTGTTTTATATTCCGCAGATGAGTGCAATTCTTCTATATCTGTCTCTCCGGCTCATTTCACTTAGCATGATAATTTCTTTCTTTTTTGTTTTTTGGAGGCAAACCTAGGCTAGAAAATTTTTATTTATTTATTTTTTAATTTTTTTATCACCATGTGGAAAGTTACAAAGTTCTCAGGTTTATGTCTCAGTTATACAATATTCAAACACCATCCCTTCACCAGTGCCCATATTCCACCACCAAAATCCCCAGTATACGACCCGCCCCCGCCACCCACCCCCAACTGTATAACCCACCCCCAACTGTATAACTGATGAATTTCACTTCATTTTCTCTTTACCTTGATTACGTTCCATATTTCAACACAAAACTCACTATTGTTGTTGGAGTTTCCCCCTAAGAAAGACAACCCTACTAAGGAAGCATTTGATAATTAGTTTTGCATTAAAAGATTGTATGTTTTCAGTTTTTAGAAAAGGATGTGTCCCAGTCCCGCATCCCGGAGCCGTGTTAGTTGCTGCTCAGTGTTGCCAGGGCTCCATCTGGAGAAGGTGTGGTGGCTGCACCTCCTCCATCTGGATCCCCGGTATTGCTGGCCCGGTTTCGGGTCCAGATCATTGTCTGGCCGCGTTGCTCACCAAAACGCCTGGCTTCTTCTCTGTTGAATGTCTTAGCATGATACTTTCCATGTTGATCCACTTATATGCAAAGTTCATAACTTCGTCTTTTCTGACAGCTGCATAGTATTCCATTGTGTAGATGTACCAAAGTTTCTTTACCAGTCATCTGTTCTCAGACACTCAGGTTTTTTTCCAAATCCTGGCTATTGTAAACAGTGCTGCAATGAACATATAAGTGCAAATGTCATTTCGACTATACCTTTTTGACTCTCTGGGATATATTCCCAGAAGTGGTATTGCTGGGTCAAATGGGAGCTCAATTTCTTATTTGTTGAGGAGAGACCATATTGTTTTCCAGAAGGGTTGAACCAGTCGGCATTCCCACCAGCAGTGTAGGAGGGTCCCTTTCTCCCCACATTCACGCCAACAGCAGTTGCTTCTGTTCTTTTGGATGTGTGCAAGTCTCTGTGGTGTGAGGTGGTATCTCATAGTTGTTTTGATCTGCAACTCCCTGATGACTAGTGATGAAGAGCACTTTTTTCATGTGCCTTTTGGCCATTTGTATTTCTTCCTTGAGAAAGTTTCTGTTCATTTCTTCACCCCATTTTCTGATGGGATTGGATGTTTTCTTCTTGTAGAGTTCAACCAGTGCCTTTTATACCCTTGATCAACCCCTATCAGATGGGTATTGGGTGAATATCCTTTCCCATTCTGTAGATTGTCTTTGTATTCTGGTCACTGTGTCTTTTGCGGAGCAGGAGCTTCTTAGTTTAATATAGTCCCATTTGTTTATCTCTGTTTCTACTTGATTGCTTAGTTGCGTGTCATCTTTGAAGATACCTTTAGCTTCAATATCATGGAGGGTTTTTCCGATCTTGTCTTTAATGTACCTTACGGATTGTGGTCTAATGTTGAGGTCTTTAATCCATTTTGATCTGACTTTTGTGCATGGTGTTAGGTCAAGTTCTAAGCCCATTATTTTGCATGTGGTTGTCAAGTTATGCCAGCCAGCACCATTTGTTAAAGAGGCTTTCCTTGCTCCACTTCACATTTCTTGCTCACTTATCAAAGATTAGATGTTCATACAATTGCAGTGGTTTGTAGGGATAATCCACCCTGTTCCATTGGTCTGCGGCTCTGCCTTTGTTCCAGTTCCATGCTGTTCTAGTTGTTACAGCTTTGTAGTAGAGTTTATGGTTGGGGAGGGTGATGTCTCCCATCGTCTTTTCCCCAAGAATTGCTTTAGCTATTCGAGAGGTTTGTTGTTCCATATGAATTTCAGGATTGCTTAATCAATTTCTTTGAAGAATTTCATGGGTATCCTTATAGGGGATCGCATTGAATCTGTATAGTGCTTTAGGGAGTTTTGCCATTTTGAAAATGTTAAGTCTTCCTACCCATGAGCAGGGAATATGTTTCCATTTCCTCGTGTCTTCTTTTATTTCATGGAGTAGTTTTGTAGTTTTCTTTGTACAGATCCTTAATCTTTTTAGTTAAGCTGATTCCAAGGTACTTGATTTTCTGGGGCACAATTGTGAATGGCATTGTTTTTTTTTATGTCCCTTTCCTCTGTCTCATTATTTGCATATAGGAAGGCCATGGATTTTTGTGTATTGATTTTATAGCCTGCAACTTTACTGTACATGTCTATTGTTTCTAGAAGTTTCTTAGTAGAGGTTTTAGGATTCTCTAGGTATAGAATCATGTCATCTGCGAATAGTGAGAGCTTGATTTTTTCCTTTCCTATCTGGATGCCCTTAATGTCTTTTTCTTGCCTAATTGTTATTGCAAGTAATTCCAGTACTATGTTGAACAGAAGTGGTGAGAGTGAGCATCCTTGTCTTGTCCCTGATCTTAGAGGAAAGGCCCTTAGTTTTTCTCCACTGAGGGTAATGCTTGCCACAGGTTTGTTGTAGATGGCTTTGGCTATCTTGAGGAAAGTTCCTTCTAAATCCATTTTGGCAAGAGTTTTCATCATAAATTGATGTTGGATCTTGTCAAATGCTTTCTCTGCATCTACTGAAATGATCATATCCTTTTTATTTTTACCTTTGTTGATGTGATGGATTATGTTGATTGATTTCCAAATGTTAAACCATCCTTGCATCCCAGGGATGAATCCGACTTCATCGTGATGTATGATCTTTTTGATGAGTTGCTGGATTCTATTTGCTAGTATTTTGTTGAGGATCTTCGCATCGGTGTTCATCAGGGATATTGGCCTGTAGTTTTCCTTGTTAGAGTGTCTTTATTTGCTTTTGGTATTAGGCAGATATGTGCTTCATAAAAACTCTTTGGGAGAGTTCCTGATTTTTCATTTTCCTGGAAAAGCTTGAGGAGAACTCGCAACAGGTCCTCTTTAAATGTTTGGAAGAATTCGCTAGTGAAACCATCTGGGCCTAGGCTTTTGTTTTTGGGAAGACTTTTGATTACAGTTTCAATTTCCTTGATATTAATGGGTCTGTTCAGGTATTCTAAGTCTTCTTGGTTCAGTCTTGGAAGATTGTAGGAATCAAGGAATTTATCCATTTCTCTTAGGTTCTCTTGTTTTGTGGCATACAGACTTTCAAAGTAGTCTCTGATGATGTTTTGAATTTGATTGGTTTCTGTTGTGATGTCCCCTTTTCATTTCTGATTCAGTTTATTAAGATCTTCTCTCTATTTGTGAGTCTTGATAGTGGTTTATCAATCTTATTCATTTTCTTGAAGAACCAACTCTTTATTTCATTGATCTTTCAGATTGCTTTTTGGGTTTCCATGTCATTAATTTCTGCTCTAAGTTTTATTATTTCTTTCCTTCGATCTGGTTTGGGTTCCTTTTGCTGGTCCTTTTCTAAGATCGTGAGCTGTGAAGTCAAACTATCTATGTAGGCCCTGCCTTCCTTCCTGAGGAATGCTTGCAGGGCTATAAATATTCCCCTTAACACAGTTTTTGCTGTGTACCATAGGTTCTGGTAACTTGTATCTTCATTCTCATTTGTTTTGAGATATCTTTTGATTTCTCCCTTGATTTCCTTCATGACCCACTCATTGTTCAATAATGAGTTGTTTAATTTCCAGGTGTTTGATTTGGTTCTCCTCGTGTGTGTGATTAACTTATATCTTTAGCGCATCATGGTCTGAAAACATAGTTGATAAAATTTCTATCTTCCCGATTCTATTGAGGTATGTTTTGTAACCCAGAACATGGTCTATTTTGGAAAATGTTCTGTGTGCACTGGAAAAGAATGTGTATTCTTTCTTTTGGGGGTGTAAAGCCCTGTATAGGTCTATTAGCCCTGTCTCCTCCATTACTTCCTTCAGAGCCATTGTTTCTTTGCTGAGTTTTGTTCTTGTTGATCTATCCAGAGGTGATAGGCAGTGTTGAAGTCTCCAACTACTATCGTGGCACTAGTGATGTCCCCCTTAAATTCTGTTAGGAGTTGTTTTAAGTATTTAGCTGGTCGCTCATTAGGTGCATATACATGTAAGAGTGTGATTTCTTCCTGTTGTACATATCTCTTGATATAGAAAATGATCTTCGCTGTCCCTTCTAATCTTTTTCAGCCTAAAATCTATGTTGTCAGATACTAGTATGGCCACCCCAGCTTTTTTGAGGGAGTTGCTTGCTTGTAGGATTGTTTTCCATCCTTTTACTTTGAGCCTGTGTTGGCTCTGACTGTTCAAGTGTGTTTCTTGTAGACAGCAGAAAGTTGGGTTTAATTTTCGAATTCATTTTGCCACTCTGTGCTTCTTGATTGGTGAATTTAGACCGTTGACATTAAGAGAGATTATTGTCATGGGATTATGTGCCATCTTTCTGTAGGTCTTGTTGTTCTTGTTGGGTTTTTCCTTGTCTTATAGTAGCCCCTTTAGTCCTTTTTTTAAGTTTGGTTCTGAGTCTATGAAGTTCCTGAGCTGTTGTTTATCCATGAAATAGTGTATGGTTCCTTCAAGTTTAAGTGAGAGTCTAGCCAGATAGAGTATTCTTGGTGAGACGTTCATTTCATTGAGTTTTTTCACTATTTCCCACCATTGTCTTCGGGCTTTGGAGGGTTTCCTCTGATAGGTCTGCTGTAAATCTAAGGGGTGCCCATTTGTATGTGATTTCCTTCTTTGATCTTGCTGCTTGCAATATTGTGTCTCTATCCACGGCATCCATCACTCTGACTATGATATGCCTTGGGGATTTTTTATTTAGGTCCCTTTCAGATGGCACTCTTCAGGCTCCTTGGATCTGGATGCCCGCATTCTCTAGCTCTGGGAATTTCTTAGTAATAATGTCTTTAACTGTGGTTTTTTCATTGGGATTGGTTCTCTGTGCTTCTGGTACTCCAATAATTCTTATGTTGTTTCTCTTGAGGTCATCCCCTAGGACTCTGATTCGCTCTAGAACCAGTTTTAGGTCTTTAGCCATTATTTTTTGTTGCCTATATGCTTTCTGCAGCTCATCTTCAAGCTCGCTGATTCTGTCTTTGGCTGTAGTCATTCTACTGTTGAGGACTACTACTGACTACTACTGAGTTTTTTATTTCATCTGCCAATTCCTTTATTTGTGTGACTTCTGTTCATAGCTTTGAAATTTCTGCTCTCATTTCTTCCTGCATTATCTTGGTGGTCTGTTCCAATACTGCGTTCATATCCTCCCTTAATTTATTGGATGTTTGTTTCATAGTTGCTTTGAGTTCGTCAACCATCTTCACGATTTCCTCTCTGAATTCTTTATCTGAGAGGAGGTTGGATTTGTGGGTAGTCCCTGTTGAGGCTTCTGAGATCTTTTCTTCATTCTCTCCTGGTGGTGGGGATTTTCGCTGTTTCTTCATGTTATGGGCCTTACTCTCAGGCACTCTTCCTAGCTTATGTAGGGCCTCTATTGAAGATGTGAGGCTATGATTGCTTTATAAAGGGCTTTTTGTGCAGCTTCTTCTGTTCACTGACAGTTTTTGTGAAATTAGGATAGGATAGGCTACTTGACTATTAGCATATAGTGACTAAGATGGCGAGGGTCTTCTTCAAAGGAATAGGTTATACAGATTGTGACCTAAGTGCGCAATGCAGGGAAGGGGAGAAATAACTGCGGAGGAAGGAGGCCACACTCCTTTGGAGACCACGCCCCCTGACATAAGGACACGCCCCCAAGAACCTAGTGGAGAAGCAGGGCGGAAACCTGGGCGGTTCAGGACAGATACCTGGGCAAGAGGAGGGGGTCAGGGCAGCGCATAGAGATAACTGACTGACGTTGTCAACGTGGGGGTGGGGGGATTCAGAAGCCCCAGGGGGGAGGGGGAAGGGGGGCGCGACTGGAGGGCTCTTTTGCTGGGTGGGGGGTACTGAAGTAAATGACTGTTTTGAAGGGAATAACTAAAATACATAATATGCACAGTAACAAAGAAAAACATTTAATAAATTAAAAGAAAAGAAAAGAAAAGGAATAAATGAATCATTGCAGCAGTTCTTCCCCAGAGGTTGAAGCTTTTTTTTTTTTAAGAAAAGAGATGTTAGATATAAGAACATATAAAACCCCCAAAAATGAAATTAAAAACTGCGGAAAACATAACAAGCTCAATCTCATGGGAGAATGAATAAGTGAAACTGAAGAAAAAATTCTGGTAGAAATTCAAATGGAAGAGGAAAGAGAATTAAAAGACATGGGGGGGGGGGGAAATGAAGACGTCCTCTGAGAAATATCAAACTCCATTAGCAGAGGTAAAATTAGGATAATGGAAATACCAGAAGTGAGGGAAAAGGAGATGGAGGATTTGGTCAATAAAATAATAGCTGAGATTTCCCCAAACCTAAAGAAAGGACTAAACATTCTGTCCAGGAATCTGACAGAACACCCACATTTGTAAATATGCAAAGGTATAAGCCAAGACACTTAATTGTTAGAAAATCAGAAGTCAATGATAAAGAAAAAGTATTAAAGGCTGCTAGAGAAAGAAAAAAAAATGAATACACAAAAGTAGCCCAACTAGGCCATCATATTTCTTGGCAGAAAGCAAACAGACTAAGGGTGAGTAGAATATTAAATTCATAATTTCAAAAGAGAAAAACTTCCTGCTAAGAAAAAGAAAGTAATAAAGTGTATCAGCACCATACCTACATGGCAAGCTGACCAATTCATACTTGCAGGACAAACCGATAACCTCACACCAGCTAGAATGGCCTATATTAAAAAGGCCAGAAACAATAGCAAAGTACTAGAGAAATTGTGGCAAAAAGGAATCCTCAGTTCAGTGCTGGTGGGAGCACTATTTACTGCTGTATCTTTTATAGGGTCCAGTTGATTTGAAATATGGCTATAGGCCTAGGCAAGATTTGCCATAAGGTTTTTGGAGATTTAGCAGGGGAACTTTTGTGTTGTTCTTCATCATCATCATTATCATCCCGTTGATCATCAATTTTCTTGAGCACTCTCAGTAACGTCTCCATTCGTTCTAAGCCCTGAGATTTTATTTTATTTTATTTTTTAATAAAAATTTTATTTTATTGAATCACCATGTGGAAAATTACAATGCTTTCAGGCTTAAGTCTCAGTTATACAATGCTGAAACAACCATCCCTTCACCAGTGCCCATATCCCACCACCAAAAAAAAAACAAAAAAAAAAACCCACACAGTAAACCTCTCATCCCGCCCCCCCGCCTTGTAACTGATAACTTTCACTTTACTTTCTGTTTACTTTGGTTACATTCAATATTTCAACACAAACCTCATTATTATTGTTAGGAGTAACCTACTAGAGTCAGACCTGTTGTGAAGAGATATGAGGTTTTGGATTTCTGTACTTTAACAACTAAGTCCAGGGAGATTTCCTCCAGATATTGGATCATTGTAAGCTTGTAAACCCCATCTGTGGTCGGCATAATATGGCGGTCACCACGCCCTTCATCCCCGGAAAGGAAGAGGCGAGAGAGAGAAATACCTTTCCCCTCCTGGGCGGACATGGGGCCGAGGCTTAGTTCTCAGTCTGGAGACATTCTGCGAGGAGCTGCCCATGCCGAAAGTAGTTTAGCTGGGTCTGGATTCACGCTCGTGCAGCTGCGGAGAGGCCGCATACACATCCGGCCCCCGGGATCGCATCTCGGCGGCAGGAGGGGAGCCCTGAGATTTTAGAAGCCTCTCTTTCCTCATCTTTCCCAATGCTGCCACATTGGAGGCTCTTTCAGCATCAGGGGAATGAGACCCATCATTGTTACTAGTTTTGGCATATGAATATGCCACAGGCTCTCCCAATTTGTGTTGTTATTTCAGAAAAATGAACGTTAAGTGTATAGAGTTCACTAAACTTTGGAAATTTGCTACTTTGGGGCTTTGATACATATTAGGCTTCCTGGGAGTTAGGGTGCGGGTTAGAATTGGGTCTTCTAGGGTTAGGGTGAGGAATGTGGAAAGTTAACTTATTTTCAGGGAAATGAGATATTATCTCACACCAGAGATAATGGCATACATTCACAAAGAACAAAACTAATCAGTGTTGGCATGGATTTGAGGAGAAAGGAACTCTTATTCACTGTTGATGAGAATATTGGCTGGCCCAGCCTTTGTGGAAAACAATATGGACACCTCAAAAAATTAGAAGCTATGCTTCCATCTGACCCAGCAATTCCACTTCTTGGCATCTACCCCAAGGGCCAAAAATCTCCATTCAGAAAAGACACTTGCTCTCCAATATTCATTGAAGTACTATGCATAATAACCAAAATCTGGAAACAAACCAATTGTCTAAAAACAGACGACTGGATAAAGAAACAGTGGCATGTATAAAAAACTGAGTATTACTTGGCTATAAGAAAAGATGAAGTGATGTAATTTGATACTAGTTGGATGGATCTGGAGATTATTTTATCAACTGAAGTTAGTCAGAAGGAGAGGGAAATACACAGAATAATCTCTCTCAGACACGGAATATAAAGAAACAGTAGGGGAATACCAAATGCACAAAGATGACAGAAACTGAGAACTGATTTTCAGTAATGGAGGAAAGCAGATACTCAGTAAAGAGTGTGGTGCTGAAATATTTTAGATATGAAATTCTACCATTAACAGTTTTGTAAACCACAGTGCCTAAAATAATTTTTGTCACTTGTCACTTGTCATCCCTTTGACCTTCGATTGCTTGAGCGGGTGCCAGTAACGTCACCATTCGTCCCTGTCGTGTGCTAATGTAGCCCAGTGATATCTACTCATTCCAGGAACACGAAGAGCCTCAAACCATTCACTCAGGGTTTTGACAAAGTTTGACCACCTTGTAGGTGGGTGGCCATGTGGTCTTTTGACATCTTATAGAATCCAGTCAATAACAGCTCTAGTTCAGCGGTTATCTCTAAATTGCATTACATGTCCGGCCCACCTGATTTTTGACGCCTTGGCAAATGAGAAAGTGTCCCTGATCCTTGATCATCGACGGAGGTCAGAACCCTGTATTCCTTCTCTCAATTGAGTAAAATGTGATATTTCAAGCATAGCTCTTTGGGATATTCCTCTTTGGGATACCCGAGTAGTGTTTTTGTACTGTTTTCATAGGGCCCAGGTCTCTGAGGTGTATGTTAGTGCGGGAAGAACCAGTGGAGTTGAAAAGATGTGCCTGGAACTGGAAGTTCTTTGTCCTCTTAACAATTTCTTCGACACTCTTGAAGGTATTCCCTGCTGCTCTCTTCCTCCTGTGCAGTTCTGGGTGCCAAGTCATTCCTCATGTTGATTTCTCGACCCAGGAACACATAGCTGCTGCATTTGGAGATGTTTATTCGGTTTAGGGCAAATGGAACATCAGGGACTAGTTCATTTTCATGAACATTGTCTTGGTGAGATTCAGTGTAGTCCGATCTTTCCACAGTCACGGTCGAAGCTGGTCAGCATTTGTGCAGCTTGGCTAATGTTTGGTGTTATTAGAACGATGTCATCAGGGAAGCGGAGGTGGTGTAGTTGCCGACCGTCTATCTTCATTCCGATTCCTTCCCATTCCAGTCATTGCATGATGTTCTCGAGGATGGCACTGAGGAGTTTTGGTGTAATGGTATTACCCTGCCAAACCCCTCTCTTTACGTTGATGATCATTTCCTTGTAGAATGGTGAGATTCTGGTGGTGAATCCATAATACAGCTCACAGAGGATCTTGATGTACTGAGTTTGAACACCCTGTTTGGCTTGGGTTTTGAAGACTGCTTCAGTCTCAACAGAATCAAAGGCCTTCTTAAAATCACTGAACGTTAGACAGAGTGGCATCTTGAACTCTTGCAAAACTTCAATGATCTTGGTCACCATGTGGATATTGTCGATTGTGCTGAATCCTTTTTGGAACCCAGCTTGCTTGCATGGTTGTCCTTAGTCTAGTGTTCTGCCTATTCTATTCAGGAGGACTTGAGTGAGCAACTTGTAGACAACGGACAACAGGCAGATCGGGCGCTAGTTGTTGATGTCATGGATGTCTCCCTTCTTATACAACAAAACATTCCTGTTGGTTTTCCATTGGGATGGAACCTTGCATTTGGACAGGTGGCATGTGAAGAACCGAGTCAGTGTATTGATGAGTACTGGTGGCAGATTCTTCAGGTGTTGGGGTCTGACCTTGTCTGGACCAGGTGCTATACACATCTTTACTGACGAAATGGCTTGTCGGATTTCTGAAGGGAGGACATTGGGAATGACATATCCATCCTGTGGAATTTGGTATGTGGGCAGGTGGATGAGGCTGTAGAAGATATCTGAGTAGAAGTCATGAATAATCCTCTCATTGTCCTTCTGGAAGATGTGATAGATCCATCAGGACATAGGAGGGCAGTCAGTTTGCTCTTGTAGTTGGCGAAGGACAGGCGAGTGTTATGCATACTTTTCTAGGCTTCCGGCACATCACTGCTGCTCTTCTCTCTTTGCTGTCTTCCTTTATTGCTTCTCTGCACATCTTTGTGAGCTCGAACGTTAGCTTGTGATTGCCTGAGGCTCGTGCCAAACCATGTTGGCGAATGAGCTCATGAGTTTCCGAAGACAGGCGTCTGCTTGTGGCTTACCCACTCTTGGCATTCCTCGAGCAGTCATGGAGACCTATCATATTCCTCATCGATGTTGTCAATGATGTCATCTTTCCACATTGCCACAATAGTACCAAAGAGGTCCCAGTTGGTCGTCATTCTGGGAGTTCTCTTCTTAAACTTAAACTTTGCAGTCCTTTATCCCCACTCTGTGAAGCAGAATTTTGCACGAAGGAGACAGTGTTCCGATCCCGTTTGGAATTTGGGAACAACAGTGACATCAGTCAGGCAAAACCTTCAATTGAATATGATGTAGTCAATTTCATTGTGGAACTGTCCACTGGGAGACTCCCATGTCCAACCTTTAGATTCAGCCTTCTGGAACTGTGAGTTACCATGGATGGTCTTGGTTGACATGATGAACTCAGACGGTCTCTCACTCTGTTTGTTCTATTCTAGGCCATGGGTCCCAATGTGGCATTCTTCGGACAACCTTCTCGGTCCTATCTTGGCATTAAAATCCCCAACAATGATCTTATAGAAGGTGTGGTCTTCTTTATAGAACTTCTCCATGTAGAATTTCTCAATTTCTTCTTCATTGTAGTTGGATGTTGATGCATAGACAATGAAGATAGACACTGCCGGCAGTCAGCTGCATCTCTTCAAGTAATCATCTGATTCGGGTTGTTAGGCATTTGAATGAATCAATGCTCATGGCCAAGTTCATGTTGACAAGGACACCGACTCCACTGATGCCTCTGTTGTCACATGTTCTGAGGAATAGTTCTTCTCCAGTGTCAAAAATGGCATGATATGATCAATGCCTTCTTGTCTCGGTCAGGCCAATGATGTCGTACTTGATCTGCACTTACAGCATCAGGTCCCTGATGGATGCTCCTGATGCCAGCATACGCACATTGAAATTACAGACAATCATTTTAGTCCTTTTTTGTTTTGGCAGTCTTGTTCATACCTGAGATTTTATCAGCCTCTCCTTGATCATCCTTCTTAATGTTGCCATACTGGGGGCTCTTTCAGTGTCAGGGAAATGAGGTCCCATTGTTGTTACTGTTTTTGGCATATCGAATACACCACAGGCAGCTTGCCTGGATCTGCCGTGCGGGCAAGGTACTCTCAGTATCTTGCCAGTCTCTCCCAGAGGGATAGAGGCTTTTAGGGCAGCCTCTAATCGGTCTTACAGGTGTTCTCATGGTTCACACCATATTTGAATCTCATCAAATATGGTGCAGTAATTGTGGAAAATGGGTATTAAGTATCTTATCATGTGTCACGTGGCCGGTCCGGCAAGCGGCCTGGAGCGTGGTGATGGCATGGTAGTGGAGGTACTTTTAAAAGAAAAATAAAAAAGCAGAAATAAAAATTTAATAAAACAAAAAAAGCAGGGGCTGTAGCGATAGCACAGCGGGTATGGTGTTTGTCTTGCACACGGCTGACCCAGGTTCGATTCTCAGCATCCCATATGGTCCCCTGAGCACCGCCAGGAGTAATTCCTGAGTGCAGAGCCAGAAGTAACCCCTTTGCATTGCTGGGTATGGCCCCAAAAGAAAAAAGCAAAACGAAGCAACCGAAAAAGCAGTTCATCAACACTGTGTTTACAAAGTCTTATACCATGTATATAAATTACCAACCTCAAGCCCAAGGAACTAGAAAATGAAAAAGAAAAAGAACCAAAAATCAGCAGAACAAAAAATAAAATTAGAAGAGAAATGAGTAAAAATTAGAGTACCAAAAAGCTAATTAAAAAAATCAGTAAAACCCAAGACCTGATTCCCCCAAATTTTAATAAAATTGACATACACCTCAATATACTTATCAAGAGAAAAGAAAAACATGATTGAAAAATAATATGACCAAAAAAATAAATGAGAGGTAAAATTACAGCATTGTCTATTCCAGCATTACACTGTCTGTTGATTATAGCTTTATCTACCAGCAGAGGGAGCTCTAAGTCCACTGCAACAAACTCGTTGATTCTTGTGCTGCAGTGAATGGGGGAAAAATTGCTTTCAAATACTGTCTATATTGAGTCCAGAAAATAAGTGATAAGAGAAGTAGGTAGGTAAGTGAAAAAATAAGAACTTTATTAAATATTTTGATTAATGTCTGATATAAATTTTCATCACAGTTTACCGACAGAATTTGCTGATGATTTTATTATTTGCAGAAGACCAATCTGAGCAGAATATAAACAATATCTAATATTTACATTTAAATCTTAAAATTAGTCATTTCTTAACTTGTCATTTATTTTTCAAACAGTTTAAAAAATAAGTGCCAAATAAATTAAATATATTGTGGTGAATATAAAATGAGATTTGGCCTTTTTTACCTGGCAATTGAAACCTTACATGTCCGGAATCTTTTGACTTATTGCTAACATGTCCAGACAGAGTCTGCAGCCTCTTAGTAATGCACATATATTTTTGCAGTTACGGGGAACACATTTGGAAAAGCTGGACTCTGCTGAATGACTTGGAGTCCCTCCCAGTAAGGGTTCCTGAAGGACCATACTGTCCTGGGAATCAAACCCGAGCTTCCCTCATGCAAAGCATGAAGCTATTACTCCAAACAAAAATGGTTGCTCTCACTTGGACCTAAGGTATATAGAATTGAATTATCCATATGCCTTGGCTTGTGGCATTGTTTTCAATGGCTTTGCACGCATGCTGCTTCTACATGTTCTCAGAATCCAACCCAAGAACTAAATCACTGATATTTCATCATGTTAACGTCTACATTTTCTTCCTTCTCATACCTCTTTCTACTTTCACCAGGTAACACATTTGCTTAAATTTTTAAAAAATAATTTGGGGGTCAGAAGGATAGTACAGCAGGTAGGGCAATTGTAGTGTACGTGGCCTACCTGGGTTTGATCTTTGGCATCTCATATGGTTCCCTGAGCACTGCCAGGAATCATTCCTGAGTGCAGAGGCAGAGGTAGCTTCTGAGTATTTCCAGGTGTGGCCCCCAAACAAAAGAACAGAATAAAAAAAAACTCCCTCCATAATTTAAATCTAAATATTTAGGTTTAGCTCTTGAATTTTTCAAAAGTATAACCATTGATTTGTCTCTTAGAATGCAAAATTAAAATGTATTAATGTTGAGATGGATATATGTAATTCACTGATATTCATATAATGTCTTATGATGGATATTATGGGACATAAGAATTTTTCTTGCTGGGTAGTAGGATATGCAAATAATTTGTTTACTTTCCAGGCATAATTATATATGCAAAATTTTAGACTACATTTTTCTACAGGATTTGGTATTTTTAGGATCCATAATTTTTACCAATAGAATCAATTCATATGATATTGATTATGTTGGTTGACATTTCCTTGATTATTACTGAGTCCGAGTCTCTTCTTGTCTGTAAGAAGACATTCCCTTTCTCAGGGCTGGAGCAATAGTACAATGGGTAAGATGCTTGCCTTGCACACAGCTGACTGGGCCAGATCTACACATTCCATATGAACCCAGAGCTTGCCAGGAATAATTCCTGGCCACAAATTCAAGTGTAAGTCCTGATCACTGTTGTGTGTGGTCCCCAAACCACAACAACACCCCCAAGAAAAAGTTCCTTTTCTATGAAAAGCTTGCTTGTGATTTTCATTTTCCCTTGTAGTCTTTTTTTTAACTGTAAATTGTATTGTTGTAGTTGTATAATTGTTAACTATTATCTATTATTATATAAATTTTTTGTTGAATATCTCTGTAAAGTTTTATGCATCTATCCATTCACACCTTGAATTTTAATTTTGAAGTATGTTTTAATGAATAACATTATCACATTCACAAATTTAATTTAGTGAGATAGTGTTTTTTTTCATGCCAAAGAAGTTTCTTTGTTGAACAAATCTACTTTCTCCACTGCTTATGTTGGATAATGAGCAGTGCTGAGAAAACTGGACAGCTGTATGCAAAAAACACACAGAAGTCTTGCACCATGTACGAAAATCAATTAAAATGGACTCAAATTTTAAATGTGTAACTTAAAGTCTTGTAGGTCTTAAAAGACAAGACATTGGTAAGCTTCTTTAAACA
This sequence comes from Sorex araneus, assembly GCF_027595985.1. NCBI lineage: Eukaryota > Metazoa > Chordata > Mammalia > Eulipotyphla > Soricidae > Sorex > Sorex araneus. The sequence continues at coordinate 139,091,204 of NC_073302.1, read as the reverse complement.
TCAGTTTATGGAATGATTCTTTTAAAAACTAACAAAAACAGAGGAAACAAAAGCAAAAATTAAAAAGTGAACTGTATCAAACTGAAAAGCTCAATATAGCAAAGAAAATGAAAAGCAACCTACACAACAGGAGAAAATATTCCTGCAATCATACATCTGATAAGGTTCATATGATGAGAATTCAAACAACTCAATTAAAAATGAGTGGAGGATCTGAATAAACATTTTCCTAAAATATACAAAGAACAACAGGAACATGAAAAAAATGGACATCACCAATCATCAGGAAAAAGCAAATTAAAACTATAATGCTGTATCACTTCACACTAATTAGAACAGCAATTATCCAAAGATAAGAACTAGTGAGTATTGGTGAGGATCTGGTGAGGATCTGGAGGAAGCAAACTGTTGTGCTCCGCTGGGGGTTATTATGAATTGGTTCAGCCATGGTAGGATATAGTGTGGTGATTCCTCAAAAAATTAAAACTTTACAATGCATAACGCTATTTCTGGGTACTTCTCCAAAAGGAATGAAAACACCTAATTTAAAAAAGTTGCATTTTCATGTTTGTTGCAGCATTATTCATAATATACAAGACATTAAAACAAATGTAGATCAGTAAATGAATAGATAAAGAAAATGTGTGTCTTGTCCACGTGTCTTGAATGTTTATGTGCCTACACACATTTGCACATTATTCAACCATTAAAAAGGAAATCATCTCATTTGCAACTAAATGGCTGGAACTTGAGAGTATGCTAAATAAGCCAGAGAGATACAAATACTGTATAATTTCACAAATATGGAATTACAAAAAGAAATCAGACTTACGAAGAACAGTCTGGAAATTATCAGAGGAGAGAGGTGGGGTAGATGAAATAGGAGGCCAAAAGATTCAAACCTCTTTTGGACTAGGAGATGGTTCAATGACTACAGCGCCTGCCTTACAAACATGAGGCCATGAGTTCAATACCCAGTTCCCCCAACATATACTGAAAGAAAACTTTGCAGCTCCCTGGTATAGAGAGATTTCCAGTCACAGGGTAGTCAGGTGTGTGCAGTGTCACAACTAAAGGCTGCAACCTCCAGCAAGCACCACCACTAAGAGAGACAGGCAAACGCTACAGCCAAGAGTCAAGAGTGCAATCTCCCCTTTAGTTATGGTGTTCCACAACTAAAGGATTGTATCAGCAAACCTCAGCAAGCACCAGGACAAGGTGTGTGAGCCCTGCAACTCCTGCAACTTGATGTGTGACAGCACCACCACCAAAGTGTGCGAGCACCACAGACAAGTGTGTGTGTATGTGTGATCCTGTGATCATAGCATCAAACAAGAGAAAGGAAAGAGGATGGTAAGTAACATCTCCAGTTTTCAGGTAAACTACTAGAGATACTTGGTACAGAATTGTATATACAATGAACAAAACTGTCATATGTTTGAATATTACTATGAAAGTAAATCTTAGAAAGGTCTCATCCCAAGGGGAAAATTATTTTTAACTCTGTGATGAGCATCTCCATTCCTCACTGACCTATCTATCTTGTATCAACATTTGGCACACATATGAATCTATTTCTAGGCTATTCTACTTTCTTTCCTTGTGGCAGAATAGATTCAAATTTTCTTTAACTTTCTTTCTTCGTTTTTGGATGGGAGGTTGCAGGGGGTGGGGAAGGTGGGGGGGGGTGTTTTGCAAGGATTCCTCAGGGAAGTTTCATTGCTCTGGTTCAACATGATGCTGCTTGGGGTGGCTGTGTTGGGGGTCACCAGGGATTCATGTGGGAGTTTCGTGCTCCAGGATCAAAATGTGGATCATGTGCGGCCTCTCCGTAGCTGCACGAGCATGACTCCAGACGCCAGCTAAATTTTTCGGCATGGGCAGCTCCTCGCAGAATGTCTCCAGACTGAGAACTAAGCCGAGGCCCCATACCTGCCCAGGAGGGGAAAGGTATTTCTCTCTCTCTCTCTCTGTCTCTCTCTCTCTCTGTCTCTCTCTCTGTCTCTCTCTCTCTCTCTCTCTCTCTCTCTGTCTCTCTCTCTCTCGCCTCTTCCTTGAGGGGAATGAAGGGCGTGGTGACCGCCATATTATGCCAACCACAGATAGGGTTTACAAGCTTGCAATGATTCAATATCTGCAAGAAATCTCCCTGGACTTAGTGGCTAAAGTACAGAAATCCAAAACCTCATTTCTCTTCACAACAGGTCTGACTCTAGTGGGGTACTCCTAACAATAATAGTGAGGTTTGTGTTGAAATATTGAATGTAACCAAAGTAAATAGAAAGTAAAGTGAAATTTATCAGTTACAAGGCGGGTGGGGGGTGTGGGGGGGTGCAGGATGGGAGGTATACTGTGGGTTTTTTTTTTTTTTTTGGTGGTGGGATACGGGCACTGGTAAAGGGATGGTTGTTTCATCATTGTATAACTGAGACTTAAGCCTGAAAGCATTGTAATTTTCCACATGGTGATTCAATAAAAAAATAAAAATTAAAAAAAAAGTGGATCAAACTGTTCAAGGCACACACAAATTGCCATCCTTTGGAGTCCTCTCACCTCCCAGAAGCAAGCTTTCTTGAGTGCTACAAACTCATTATGAACCCCGACAAACCATAGACAGACTTTCTTCCCCCTTTTTGTTCATGTACAGAACTGCTATTTTTTATCCCCTCTACTTTTCTATAAAGTGGATCAGGTGGTTCCTGGCACAGGAGGGTTGAAATATCCTCTGGCTCTAACATGGAATTTCCGCTCTTGGCTAAGTATCCCCTGCATGGCCCCAGGTTCCCTGAGCACTGCTTAGGAGACCAGCTCCCCTGTCCTCTCTCAAAGTTTGTAATCAGCTTTCCAAGTTTCACTGAAAATCCTATTAGGATTTATTTCTATTTGCATTACCTATACAAAACTACAAAGAAATGTTTTATAATAAAAGATTTCTTTCCATTACAAAGATTCTTTTATTTCCTTTTATTTTACATGAACTATGTTTTTGTTTCTCTCCACATGGTGGCACCACAAACTTATTAATCAGATTTTCACAGTTGGAAAGAAGAAACCTTAACACATGACCATCTTAATACTTTTAAAGGGAACACCAAGTAGAGGACGTTGGGAGGACCCATTCGGGCTGAAAGATGCATGCCGAAAGTAGACTATAGACCGAACATGATGGCCACTCAATCTCTATTGCAAACTGTAACACCCAAAAGGAGAGAGAACAAAAGGGAATGCCCTGCTGCAGAGGCAGGATGGGGTGGTGGGGGATGGGGTGGGAGTGGTGGGAGGGCTACTGGGAACATTGGTGGAAGAGAATGGGCACTGGTGGAGGGATGGTAAAGGATCACTGTATGACTGAAATACTAACACAAAAGTTCATAGGTTTGTAACTGTACCTCACAGTGATTCACTAAAAAAAAATTTTAAATAAATTTAAAATACACGCTTTGAGAGATAGGTCAGAGTTTCATATGTAATGTTCAGTAGTCTCTCAAATGTTGAATTACTTTTGTTAAAAGTACATACAGCAACATTTGATAATCAACTAAATGATAATGGGAAAAAAATCAATTTATTCTTCAATCAGCTAAGTTTAGGAGGCCATAAAGAAATACCTAGCTAACAAGCTACATCTATCTATCTATCTCTCTACCTATGTCATTCGTTGTTAACCAATAAAATACATGGTGTAGTGTTAATTCTAGATATAAGGTAGTGTATCCCAAATTAGCAAACCTACTCAGGCTAGTGAATTGGTTTGCAGAGTTAAAGACAAGGTTACTCCCAGGTTTACTGAATAAAGGGGAGGATTATGTAACTCTTTATATCCACTTCCAGCCCACCCCTTATTCCAGCCCTAGGTCAAGTCTATTTTCCCTCACCAGAAACATGTCTGGACTTGCCCTGAACTGTTTAAAGAATGAAGAGGAAAGGGAGACTTTTCCTTTCTCTTCTGTGCTGCCAATAAAAGTTTTCGCACTATGCTTGAAGGGTTTGAGACAGAATGTCTTTTGTAAATGTTTGTTTAATTGATACCATGCAGCTCTTAATTTGATATTTATTATTCTGGAATTCTAAATAGCATCGGAATTTAGTATCAAAACACTAATACGTCCTGTTAAAGTAGCTAAAAATACCTGTGTAATACAAAGTAACAATCTGCAGAGTCCAATAAAATGTAGAGAACAGTTAAAATATTCAAGCCCCGATTTTCTTATTGTAAAATGTTGACAATTTCTAACTCGAGCTTTTTGTAGGATTAAATAAGGCATTTAAGTATGCTAAAATGACGCCCGCCACATAAACATCACAGTATTGTGACCATAAATAGGTTTTTTAAAAAAAAGTGTTTCTAGGTTAACAATTCGAGTAGTATTATCGGGAAGAAGAGAAATAATTAGGTAATTCACGCGCCTATGGCAGCCACCGAGGATTACCGAGTGTTTTACTGACATGTGCTCTGCACAAACCGTTTGGAGGCGTGAAGGAAGAGTTCAATTGTTAACCCATTAATGAGCGCCAGAAGCACTTTTACCATCCCGGTCAGAGAAGGCCAGGGTAGTCCTAACCACTGCCCACTGTGACCGCCAACGTGCTTCTGGAACATTCCGCGAGATGGCACCCTTGCTTCCCCAGCTGCGCCCGCTCGGCGCCTTTCGCAACATGCCAGCTCTCGCTCCAAGGTGACGGGCCTGACGGCGGACACGGGATGCTTGCTCGCTCGGGGTGATGGGCTGGGACCACCGCGCCCGGCCCGAGAGGGGCACGTCACCGTTCGCGGTTCGTGCAGACCCCGTCTCTTGTGGCAGTGCGCCCGGACACCCAGCGCCGGTGACGAGCACCACCTCCCCACGTGGTGCCCCCGAGACCCGGGCGAGCGGGGAGGCAACGAGGGTGCAGGGGAGCCGGCCGGGCGCGCTCGGGACTCGACACTGGGAGGGGGGAGGGGGGCGCGGGGTGGTGGGGGCGGTCCGGAGTAGGAACACTGTGCGGGAGCAGCGGGGCGCGGGGATCGGACAGAAGTCGGGGTCCGAGTAACCCTTCCCGCGCCGCCGGGGTGGAGGCGGGGGGCGGCACCTGGGTGATGCGCGACCCCTCCCGGGTCCGAGGGGGAGACTAGGCTGGGGCGGGTCGAGGGCCGACGGACCCGGGCAGCCGAGCGGGTCGCCCCGGGGCCAGCGCTGCCCTGGGCGGCCGGCGGGGGGGCGGGCCCATGACGTCGCATCCCGTCGGAGACCCCGCCCCCGCCCGCGAGGCTATAAGGCTCGGCCGCGCGCTCGCACTCGCACAAGTGGACGGAGACTGCGTCGGGCTCGGGTGCGGGGAGGTGCGGGCTCGAGGGTCGAGGCCGGCTCGGAGCGGGCGGGCTGAGCGCGGGCGACCATGGAGCTCTTGCGGACTATCACCTACCAGCCGGCCGCCGGCACCAAGATGTGCGAACCCGCCTTGGGCAAGGCTGGCGGCGGGGACTCGAAGAAGAAGCGGGCGCAGCAGCCCCCCGAAGACGCGCAGCCGCCGGCGCCGGGACACGCGGGGGCCCCCCATCACCACCACCACCACTCGCACCCGGGCGCCGAGATCTCGCGGATCATCGTCGATCCCAGCACCGGGAAGCGCTACTGCCGGGGCAAAGTGCTGGGCAAGGTGACGAGCGGCGGGCACCGGGCGGCCCGCGCGGAGGGAGGGACGTCAGCCCCGGAGCCCCCCGACAGCCCCCGACAGCCCCCGACTCAGGCTGGATCCTTCTCGGGGGACCCGGCGCGTCGGGGGCTGCTCACCTGCCCCTGCGCTGGCTTTTGTGCTCGCTGACAGCGCTGGGCATTTCCATCCTGAGCAGCAGCTGGCAGCCTCCTGCCTTCCCCCCCCCCCTACCACCTCTACCCAGAAAAATGGATCTGGAGGCCCGACGCCACGCGAGGGTTTTCTAAATCATTCCTCGCTCCTTCCACCTGCTCCCCGGAAAATTATTTCTTGACAAGTCTCTTCTGGTTTCTTATCAACCCGACCCCAGTCGCCCCTTCCGAGCACAGAGCTCCTCTTGCATCAGGGAGAATGGAAATTTGTATTGACTGTTTTCAGGAATGCTTTTTCCCTTTCCTAAAGGAGCATTTTAAAAAAAAATTAAATTTTTTTAAAGCAGATGTCACCCCACCGCTTCGCTGTCCCCGTCTCATATTTGGATATTTTGGACACAGCCCTCCCCGTCACACCCCCACCCTGGTTTTTAATTTTGTTTTTTAAATACAGGCGGTCCTTTTCTTTTTTTCTGTCCTACTCAATTTCGTCACGGCTTTTGTTTCCTTTCAGGGTGGCTTTGCAAAATGTTATGAGATGACAGATTTGACAAACAACAAAGTCTATGCTGCAAAAATTATTCCTCACAGCCGAGTAGCTAAACCTCATCAAAGGGAAAAGGTGTGTATGACTACTGAGTAAAGTATTTTCTTTGTGTGCAGGGATGGCCCTTCCCTGTTAAGAGAATGTCTTCTGCATGTGTAAGCACCTGTTTTTTAGAGGGTGAAGATAAGCTAAAAAGCCTTCTCTTGGGTTTTCTTTTAGATTGATAAAGAAATAGAGCTTCATAGAATTCTTCATCATAAGCATGTTGTGCAGTTCTACCACTACTTTGAGGACAAAGAAAACATTTATATTCTCTTGGAGTACTGCAGTAGAAGGGTAAGAGTTCACTGTTATTCCTGCACTGCTACCCCCATCCCCTACCAAAAAAAAAAGAATCCTGCAGGTATTCAAATTGCATTTTATCTGGTATTTAGTTGTGGAGCTGTGCATTAGCCTGCAATCTTAACTTTCACTCATAATGCAAATGAAAACCGCTGCTTTTGATCACTGTTGTGACAGATTTTCTTTTCCTCTTCCTCTCCTAGTCCATGGCTCATATTTTGAAAGCAAGAAAGGTGTTGACAGAGCCTGAAGTCCGATACTACCTCAGGCAGATTGTGTCTGGACTGAAGTACCTTCACGAACAAGAAATCTTGCACAGAGATCTCAAGCTAGGTAAACCCTTATCTCCAAAGACTTTTGTATTATACTGGGAATTTTTTTTTTTAACTTTAACTCTTTTTACATATTCTTAGCATGTAAATATGCTGAGAATGTTTAGCTTCTAAATACGGGATCTAGCTGATGCAATCTCACTTTTGAATGGGTAACCTTATTATTAAACAAGTGACTGCCTTTTTTTCAAATTGAATGTGCATATACTTGGTTCGAATACCTTTTCCATGAGATTCAGGTTTTGCTTTGTTTTATCTTCCAGGGAACTTTTTTATTAATGAAGCCATGGAACTCAAAGTTGGGGACTTTGGTTTGGCAGCCAGGCTGGAACCCTTGGAACACAGAAGGAGGTAAGCATCAGATATATATGCTACAAGAGTTTTGTGGAGCTCAAATGTGTCCTTAAGATTTTCCAATTAGTGTTTAGAGACAATTGATAATAAAATGTTTAAGTCATAATCGTGTTCACTTAAGGAAATATATAGTGCCCTCTATGGACTAGACAGAGTATGTTACAGCTAAAACTTGATTATAAAAGAATCTATCTTATATTTGCCTGAAATGTATTAAAATGCCTTAATGTGGCTGGTCCTAGTTAAGCATACTATCCTATGGGCTGAAAACCTTGTATATGCATTTAATACATTTTCCAAGTCATTTGGTTAAATATCAGTTGTTCAGAATCCAAAATCAAGATATTCCAAATAGCAGTCCAACATTGTACTTTTCCAGGATTTTCCCAGAGAACTAAATCTAAAAAAAAAAAAAAGAAGAAAGAAAAATTCCTAATGAGATGTCATATTTTGTCTTTCAGAACAATATGTGGTACCCCAAATTATCTCTCTCCTGAAGTCCTCAACAAACAAGGACATGGCTGTGAATCAGACATTTGGGCTTTAGGTTGTGTAATGTAAGTACATGCTTTAAATGATCAAAAAGAAAATTTGGATTTAGATTTTACCACTGGAAAGGAGTTGTTTTATGATCACTCATAATGAAGTGTTTTCTTGCATGCAGGTATACAATGTTACTAGGAAGACCTCCCTTTGAAACTACAAATCTGAAAGAAACCTATAGGTGCATTAGGGAAGCAAGGTATACAATGCCATCATCATTGGTAGCTCCGGCGAAGCACTTAATAGCTAGCATGCTGTCCAAAAACCCAGAGGATCGTCCCAGTTTGGATGACATCATTCGGCATGATTTTTTTTTGCAGGTTGGTGTGTTTCTTGCTAGTGTGCTTTTATAATTTAAATTTATCTTTTATTAAAATGCAGTTATCCAGCAGTTTACTCAGAGTGTTTTCTGATATTCCACAGGGCTTCACTCCAGACAGACTTTCTTCTAGTTGTTGCCATACAGTACCAGATTTCCACTTGTCAAGTCCAGCTAAGAATTTCTTTAAGAAGGCGGCTGCTGCTCTTTTTGGTGGCAAAAAAGACAAAGCAAGATATATTGACACACATAGTAAGTTATATGACTTCTTCACCTTTTCTGTATCCAGTATTATATTTAAATTTGAGAAGTTAGAAGACATATTTCACATGGGCATAAATTAGCTAGGTGTGCTTGTATACTATTGACCTTTTTATAGCCTAGTAAATCTAGACTCTGACTGTTAGCATTTTGTTTCATGTGCATTGAAGTGTGCTTATCGCATAATTGCCACTGATGGCAATGATAAAAATGCTGTTTTTACGTTGGATGTTCATAAGTGGCTTGTTAATGTAAAAGGAGGAAATATGACTAGCTCTATTCCTATCTTGTTAGGTTAGAATAATGCTCATAATTCTTCTCTTTGATTTGCAGATAGAGTGCCTAAAGAAGATGAAGAAATTTACAAGCTTAGACATGATTTGAAAAAGACTTCAATAACTCAGCAACCGAGCAAACACAGGACAGATGAGGTATGCTGGAAATGAAGAGAATAGAAGCACTTTACATCAATTCTATCCTTTGTTAATTACCTCTTGGCCTATGACCATCACAATTCAAGTGTGATGTCTTTAATTCTTCCCCACACTACCCCAACTCCTTAAAAAAGGAGAGAAGATTTTCTATAAACAATGCATGCAATTGAGTTACTCAATATTTTTCACCTGGCTTGTGGCCTTTGGTTTCTGATACACTTTCCCAGCAAGTGCCACAATCTCATCTTAACCTGCAATTCTCTGCCTTGAATAAATCTTAGATGATTGACTCCTTGCCTTGCTCTTCTCTCTTCTAGGAGCTGCAGCCACCTAGCACTACAGTTACCAAATCTGGAACACCTGCAGTAGAAAACAAGCAGCAGATTGGAGATGCGATTCGGATGATAGTCAGAGGGACTCTTGGCAGCTGCAGCAGTAGCAGTGAATGTAAGTGTTTGTCAGTTGTGTTTTACATCTTAAATTATAAATGCCAGTGTTCAATACTGAATTATTGAAATCAGTTTAGCATTTTAATGAAGAAAAAGGAAAATTAGAAGAATTGGAAAAAGACAGGGAAGAATTTGAATTCTTAGTGTAGAATCAGTAGCAGAAATTTAGTGTCTTCTAAAGTTTATGGTTTAATTATAAATTTATAATGTTTTATAACCTTCTTTGACTTTTCAGGCCTTGAAGACAGTACCATGGGAAGTGTTGCAGACACAGTAGCAAGAGTCCTTCGAGGATGTCTAGAAAACATGCCCGAAGCCGATAGCATTCCCAAAGAGCAGCTGAGCACTTCCTTTCAGTGGGTCACCAAATGGGTCGATTACTCTAACAAATATGGCTTTGGGTACCAGCTCTCAGACCACACCGTCGGGGTCCTTTTCAACAACGGTGCTCACATGAGCCTCCTTCCTGACAAAAAGTACGTGTATCCAATTGATAACTTCTTGTCATTTTGTTAGTCTAGCACAAAAGAAATCTGGAAACACTGACTAATTGCTTTTTTTCCTCCTCTCTTTCTGTTTTTAGAACAGTTCACTATTATGCAGAGCTTGGCCAATGCTCTGTTTTCCCAGCAACAGATGCCCCCGAACAATTCATCAGTCAAGTGACGGTGCTGAAGTATTTCTCCCACTACATGGAAGAGAACCTCATGGATGTAAGTACTGCAGCCCATGAGCAGGGATATTTAAAGTGTAGTCTACACGCAAGTGACAGCTGCACAATATTTAAGCCTTTTAGAAATGTGCAGCCACTTATGTCCTAGGCCAGATTCAGAACCTGAGGGAGACGGGACAGAAAACTCTAGAACTTTTTGAAGCTTCCTTAAAAATGAGAGGCATACCACAAAATCTTTGTGGATACTAACTCTCATTCTCTTCCAGGGTGGAGATCTGCCTAGTGTTACTGATATTCGAAGACCTCGGCTCTACCTCCTCCAGTGGCTAAAATCTGATAAGGCCTTAATGATGCTCTTCAATGATGGCACCTTTCAGGTAAATGGTCCCTTTATGTTTAGACCATAAAAGTAATTTTTTTTATCAAGTTAATTATTGACAACATTTAAAAATTCTTGCGTATTTTGGGAGACCTAATGTCTGTGATTACTTTTTTAAAGGTGAATTTCTACCATGACCATACGAAAATCATCATCTGTAACCAAAATGAAGAATACCTTCTCACTTACATCAATGAGGACAGAATATCTACAACGTTCAGACTGACAACCCTGCTTATGTCTGGCTGTTCATTAGAATTAAAAAACCGAATGGAATATGCTCTGAACATGCTCTTACAAAGGTGTAACTAAAGACTTTTGAACGGACCCTATGGGACTCCTCTTTTCCACTGTGAGATCTACAGGGAAGCCAGTAGAATGATCTACAGCATGTTGAAGAAGATGGGCAGGTGGTGGTACGAAAACAATGAAAACAATTCCTCTGTGGCCTGCTGACTGGACAGAACCGGAGCAGACTAAGGCATACAGTTTTTGATGTTGGACAATCCTAGAGTGAACCAGAATGCAGTTTGCCTTTGTGTACCTGTTTTTCAAGGTTTTTCAGACATTTTTGCAGAAAGTTGCATTGACTCTTAACTTCTCTCTGTTGAGAGCATTTCAGACAGAGGACATGGAACTGTGAATATACTTCCTGAAGGGGAGGGAGAAGGGAGGAAGCTCCCATGTTGTGTAATTAGAGCAGCTTTTGGCTGCGTAACTGTGAACTATGGCCATATATAATTTTTTTTTTTGGTTAATTTTTAAAGACACTTGTGGCTGGAAAAGTGCATTCCTTGTTAATAAACTTTTTATTTATTACAGCCCAAAGAGCAGTATTTATTATCAAGTTTTTTTTTATGTTGACCATTTTAAACTGTTGGCAATAAAGAGTATGGAAAACCCAAACTGGCGGTCTCTTGTCTGGCATCACATATCAACAAACTTGATCTGAATTCTTGGCACTTTTTGGCATGGCATTGAGTATAGGATCATTCCGGAAAATTAGATCTTTGCATTTTCTAATAATAGCTTCTAGGAAATCATTCTTTAATACCTGAAATATAATCATACTAGGTAGGTCTAGTTTAAGAAGCAAATACAGCAACAGTAGTAACTCTTGTTATAGCTGAAATATAGGTCTCCTATTGAACCCCAAACCTTCCCTCTGTCATATTTCCTCAAAACTCATTTGGCTTGTATCTTGAAGTATAATATAGTGTAAACCATACCTGTGTTCTAAAGTGTCAGTAGGTACAGGAAGTTATTTTTAACATGGAAAAATCTCTGTAATGCATCACCTAAATGTATTCCTCAACTTAAACCTTCTTCAACATTTCTAGTGCTTCTAACAGTACTTGCATATAATGCCAGTAGAGAGAAGCACAAGTGATAAGTCATTTTCCTTTTGGACATGGTAGACTTAAGAGTGGTAGAGCTTTAAGTTCATCTCAACCTGTCAAATTATCCAAGAGGTAAATTAAAGGTTTTCTTTTTTGGGTGGGTTTATCCCAATATACAAAAGGTTTCTTTTTGGGTAGGTTTATCCCAAGATACAAAAAGCTGCTCATGCTGAGTCTTTGTTCCATGGTTTAAGGCAGATTTTTTTCTGCATGTTTGTATTTTAGGCCACACTCAGCAATGCTCAGTGCTTACTTCTGGCTTTACACTAAGGGATCCTTCCTGGTGGGGCTTGTGCTGCAAGTGATTGGATCTGGGTCAGCTATGTGCAAGGCAAGCACCCACTTGTACTACCTCACTGGCCCCCTTAAGACAGTATCTTAAGAAAACTAGATAATTACCTTACCTAGTATGTTACATACCTGAATATGCAAGAGTAATATCCACTTTAAGAGGAGACAAAAGGTTTCCAAAGCAAATAAATACCAGAACCCCAACATTTTTGAGTTTTGCCTTATAGAATGATCTATCCCATCCTCATTTCAAAAATACATGTTTATGCATTTTTACATATATCAAGTTAGTGTGTTCCACATTCAGGACCTGGCATGAAGTTTACAGAATGAACCCTAGCCTCTCCCTACCCTCAAGGAAGTTATAGGAGTGGAGGTGACAGTACATTTGCTTATTAGTCTTATGGGTGCTATGATACTATGATAAAGGTATGCATTGGGTGTTGTGGGAACCTCGAATAGGAATCATAACGAAGGAGCCCCAGGCATAGGGTGCTTAGAGAACAGATTCCAGAGAAGGAAGTTCCTTTTCATAGTATCTTGAAAATTAGGGTGAGGGAATGTGAAAAATAAATAGAAGTGTGACTTGGGGACGGGTGTTAAAGGCAATGGGGATAATCCAAACAGATGTCTGCTTAAGGGTGAGTTTGTTGTCAAAGTGGGCCTGAGAGTCTGAAGTAAAATAGGTAAAATTGGAAGGAACAGCTGTACTGTGTCCTATTATATGCCATTCCAAAGCATTTAGGCTGCATTGAAGGCATTTAGGTTGCACTGGAGGCATTTAACTGCACTGTAGTTCCCAATGGAGTTTATGAGTAAACTAGAGTTTCAATTGTACAACACTCATTTGGGGACATAGACAAAATGGATGGGGGATAAAATGGAGAAAGACAACATAAACAGTAAAGAGATTAATACTGTGATCTAGGTGAGAAAAAACTTTAATGAAAACATTAGCAGAGTTAGACATTATCTCCTTGGATAATGTCTGCTTCATTTTAACACCCCCAGAGGCCTGGTACATGGTGATTGGGTATTGAGTGAATGAATAATGTTGGTAGGTTGGGAGGAACTTAGAAAGTTTATGTTAGCAGGATCTGGTACCTGACTGAAAATGGAACCTGAGGAGATAAAAAAAAAAATCTGGCGCAGTTAATGAAAGGAAATGTTATACTTTGTGGATTATTAGCTGAAAGAAGTTGAAAGCATAGGTGGAATAGCTTGATATTCATGGAAATACAGTGAAGTCAGGCCATGTTTAATCTGACCTGTATGAGAATACCAAATAGATCCTGAAAGCCCTATACATGCCAACATTTCTAGAAAGAGCAAGATCTGGGAGTAACCAGTTTTTGTATAATATAATAGGGTGCAGGATTGACATGTCATGCCTTTTCCAGCTACTGAGCACATCCCTATAAAATATAACAGTGTTGTTAGGGCCAGTCAAAGAAGGACACTAAAATAAATTTTTCTCACAAACCTGAATTCCATAAAAACTACTCCAAACTAGCAAAAAAAAAAATAGTGTGTTTGTGTATATGGTGCTAAGATTGAAACCTAGGGCCTCATTCATGCAGGCATATGTTTCACCACTGAGCCTCATCCATGGCCCCTGTATATGTATTTTTAATTAATACTTTTTATTATAAAGACTCTTATGATCCATCCTAAATCCTGGGATATAAAACTCAATTTTAAAAGATAGACTTTTTTCCAGGTATAAAAATGGCTGTACTTGTTAAACTGATTGCAATAAATCAGATTCCAGGTTTATTAATAATGATTACTTTTTTATCTTATTTCATTCAGTTGTTCAGGAATGATTTGCAAATGCAACCTTTGTTTCTCAGAGAAAAATATATCCAGTAGAAAAGCTTTGAAATCAGTACTGAGTTCAAATTCCAGTTCCACCATGTAGTAACAATGTGATCTCAGTAAATTCCTATCTCAGGTTCAGTTTCCTCATCCTGTGAAGATTAAATGATAATGAAACACTTGCACACCAAAGGCGCTCAATCAATATTTGCTCTCTTGCCTGCTGTTTCCACGCCTCCTTTCACACCCATAAAAACAGTTACCTTGGTTACCTAGCAAAGAGAAAGCTGAGTCATTCTCCCCTTCCGCTCTCCCTTCTGTGTCATAGTCCAGTCAGGAATGCAAACATCACTTTGGATATTCAAAGAGAAGGAATTTAATGGAAATTATTGGTTATAAAGATGACAGATGAACTCAGAATGAAGGCATTTTATAGCAGTTTTATACATGAGTGTCATGATATTTCTAAGGTTTGAAATAAATTCTTCTACTAACCTATAGTTTCTATTTTGTTTTTCTTTGACTTGTACGAGATTCTAGTCTACATATGCTTAGATTCGTGTTTTATTCCGGTGCTTCTGTATGCCTCATTAACTTTAGTAATGGGAAGTATATCTTTTGCCTGAAATGCTATCTTTTGATTATATTAGAGAATTAAAATAAAAAAACTCACACATGTAGTGTTGTAGTGTTGGAATTGAATACCATGGTTCATGAATGTTCAGAATTCAGTTGAATAGAGTATAGCTTTTGCCCCATGATTATCATTATAACACATATACATATAAACTAGGATGATATTTAATGATTGAGGTAAAATAACCATTTCTAAGTTAAGATAAAAATTAATAAATTTACTCAGCTATTTCTGCTATGAAATGTTTGATTGATTTCCATGATCCCAGCCATGCAGGAATTGATTGATATTTTAACCCAACCATGCAAGAATAACTCAAGAATACAAAAAAAGAATCAGACAATAAGCCTCAATAAAATAAAATCAACAGTCACTCCTTGTACTGATTTGAAATCAATGAAAGCAAAATGACCTTCAGAGTTGTAATCCTAGACTGAATATTCCCTAAGAGTTTTTCTGGAGTATTGATTGAATATCTGATCCGAATGGTCCTTCTACTATACAGGAAGCATTTGAAAAATGTAGATTATGTGAGTTTAAATTTAATGTGTAAATTTTGTCTTGTGGTATGGATATACCTGGCAGTGTTTGGGGGACCATACCAGTTGATGAAATTTGAATCAGAGCCGTGGTTGCAGCTGCATGCTAGGCAAGTGTACATTTTTTGTTGTTGTTTTTGACCCATACCTGGCAGTGCTCAGGGATTACTTCTGGCTCTGTGCTCAAGGATCTGTGCTCTGTTCTCTGAACGCCTAGTGGGCTTGAGGGGTTATATGGGGAGCAGGGGATTGAAATTTAGTCAGCTATGTGTAAGGTAAGTGCTTTCCCACCTGGACTATCTCTCCAGCCCCAAGTATCTTAACCTCTGCATCATCTTTCTGGCTTTTTAAAATGTGTTTAATTTCATTTAAAAATTTTGGTTAAAATGTTATGTGAACTTTAGTGAACATTACATTTATATATAAGATGGTTAAATATCTCAAAAACTGAAAAAAAAAAAGAAAATCCTAACAAGTAATATATCCACATAGAATAGAATGCAGAGAAGTTAATTTGTGGTCAACTGGGAAATGTTTAACAACCAGTTCTTTGGATGTATGGAGAAACTCAATTTGTTGCATTTGAAGATCTATGTTGTAAATACTTTCGGCACAGCTGATTTGAAGCTACCAGTATGATGTCACTAAATGTGTAGTTGGAAAAAATTACATGGGAACTCACATTCATGTGTATGTCCACATACCAATACAATAGATATAAATAGCTTCAAGAAATAAGTAATAGTATAATGTAGCAAAACAATTAGTGCGGAGATCTGAGTACTCATTGCGTTTGTTATTAATATAACTGACTTAATTGTAAGTTTTATACTCTAATTTTTAATAATGGCCGTGTTTAATGACCAATTAGCTTACACAAATTTTGAAAATTTAACTGCCATTTATTACTAACTTGGGTAGACTGACTCCATAACAGCAATGGTAATTACTCAACATAGGGATATGAACTTTACAGGCCTGGAGAACTAGAAGATTAATCCATGTTATGAATAATTAATGGAGTTTGATAAATTTCTTCAACATACCAGAAAAATATCTTGGTACATTGCTCTGTTTGTATATGAAAACTCTTTCAGCCTAAGCCACAAATAAAATTGTTTAGATGTCATAATAGTCTCTCTAGTGGTAAAGAATATTTATCACTATTGAGCATATAAATATTTAAAACAACCAAAAGCATAAAATTAAAATTTTCTGTTAACGAATCTCTACGTATTACACTTAATATTAAAACTACATGTTGCTACTTCAAATATACTAGAGCATTAGTACTATAATCCAAGTGAAAAAGTGAAATTTTAGTAAATTAAGTTGATTTAGAACTTCAAGATGAATGATGAATTGCTCATATATTTATATGTACTGGCCTAAGGAGCCCAGGTTGTTTATGTTTATTAAGATCCTACTACATATTATGTGCTTTTTCACTAAGTATGTTTGTTTAGACCACTAGACAATAGTGTTATAAAGTACTAACGAAAGTCAGTGACTCAGGTACCATCTGGAAAATGAGGATGAAAGCAGCATTGAGGAAGTATTGAGGAAGGGTAGAATCACTTGTATTTTACAGACTGTAACTCATAATCAATTGCTTGTCATTTTTACTTGGAAGTATATGGTTTTGCTAAACAGTGACATGATTTCATCTTGCCTTCAAAGAGAAAGGACTTAAACAGAACTACAGTTTTTTGAGTCAGATAAAAGTGATTTCCTCCAATTCAGGTAAAGCAAATTAGATAAATAATTGACAGGAAAATGAACGAATTTGAAAAGTGCTCTAAGAATTATCCGTTGCTCATCAATTTGTTTGAGTGGGCACCAGTAACGTCTCTCATTGAGAGACTTATTGTTACTGTTTTTAGCATATCCAATACGCACGGGTAGCTTGCCAAGCTCTGCCTCGAGGGCTCGATACTCTCGGTAGCTTGCCGGGCTCTCCGAGAGGGGCGGAGGAATTGAACTCAGGTTGGCTGCGTGAAAGGCGAACTCCCAACCTCTGTGCTATCGCTCCAGCCCCCTGAGAATTATAGATCTCACAATTTAAAACCACTTAAAGTATTCTGTGGAATCTAGTGAGACTCCTTTGGATATGAAAGTTTAAACATGTCCATAACTTGTTGGGTCAATATTAACTGAAATGCCAACACTATGTAAACATGCAAAGATGTCATTCCTATTTATCTAGGAAAGGAAGTTATAAAACAATCTTCTGAGTTGCTAGGTCAATCAAGGAGTTTTATCTTGAACTTATGAACACAGTCATTTTACTGATGCATATAGAATAGCAATCATATTGATATATTTTATCGGATTAGGTAAGAATATAAAGTAAGAGTACATATGTCAGGCATGTGACAGCTGGTTTTCTTTAGTGATGCAAATATCACACTATATAGTGATATAAAATTTCCATTGAGATTCACAGAGCTTTCCTCATAACATTTGTTGGGTAAGAATGAAAATTGATGCTTTGAAGCTCTCTACTAATACTAATGGAAAGAAGAACAAAAGCAGGGATGACATTTGGGAGCCATAATAACAAAAAAGAAAACTTTTATTATATTAGTCGAATATTTCTAGGAATTTGTAGTCAAAAAAGGTTTTTTGTTTGTTTGTTTTTGGCTTACACCTAGCAATACACAGGGCTTACTCCTGTCTCTGTACTCAAGAATTATTCCTGGCAGTTCTTGGAGAACTAATGGGATGCCAAGGATTGAACCTGGGTAAGTCTCATACAGTTCAGTGTGTAAGCATTTTACACACTGAACTGTCTTTCTAGCACAAACAAAAAGTATGTTTTAAGTCTGTCTTAAATCAATCTTTTTATTGAAAACCTGAAATGTGGCCTGGAGCAATAGTACAGCAAGTAGGGCTTTTGCCTTGCATGTGGCTGACCTGAGTTCAATCCACGGCATCCTATATGGTCTCCTGAGCACCGCCAGCAGTAATTCCTGAGTGCAGAGCAGAAATAAGCCCTGGGCACTGCCAGGTGTGACCCAAAAAAGCCAAAAAAACATTTTAAAAATTAAATAAGACCTGAAATGTTATTTGGAAAATATTGATATTGCATATGTGAGGCCCGTGGTTTGATCCCTGATACCACTCCAAAAACTATTACTTAGCCTCGATTTTCCCACCCAACTAGTTCAGCATCAAAATGATCTAGTAATACATTTTTTCAACATAATTTATTTCTAGTTACACATATATGATATTAAATTCTTTGTGTTCTGGTAACTTTTTTATTCAAGGAAGCTTCATATGCTTTTCAGAAGACATTAGATATATTGGCATTATTTACATACCATTGTTGCCCCAGGACTAGTCTGTAATGCAGCGTATTAAGTGTCTGGAGGGGCAAGTCCCTTGTCAACATGAAGTGATTTTAGGTCAATAAAGTAGAAAGAATTTTGAAGTTGGTTATTTTCCAGTCTACAGACTTTGTTGAAGTTATTGTGGATTGTTTCCAAATGTATGCTTGTTTTAAGAGGGCATGAATATAAATAAAAGTATAGTTTCCTGACAAGTTAATGAAAGAACACTGCAAAGCAACCAAAACCCACATTCCAAATCAAAGTGTCTAAAGGCACCAAGAGAAAGGGTAAACATTTTTGAGTACTTCAAGTTAGAACTCCCTTTAATTAAAAAATAAATAAATAAAACCTTATGAACTGTTTTGTTTGATTATTAGCCTGGTTTCTGTTAATCCAGAAAGGCATACATGATTCCTATTGAGGATAGGAATCACAATTCACTTGGATAACCTTGACAGTCAATAACTTCAAGTTCAATGTGTACATTATTGTGTTAGAACATAGATTATTATTATTACTGTTGTTACAGTTCTGATCTATAGTTAACTGTACCACAGCATCACCAAAATGATCCAGACACTTTACTAGTGTCTTTATGTTTTGTCTAGTCCATATCTTTCTTATTTTCATTCCATTCTCCTATTTGGTAATCTCGGTTTTGTAATCCAAGGCTAAGGTTTGTCATTGTTTGGTACCATCGATTCCCTTTTATTTCTCTCTGTGCCACAGGTAAGTGAGATCATCCAATGTTTGTCCTCTCTCTGACTTATTTTCCTAGCACAACACACTTCAATTCCAAACAAGTTCAGCAAATTACAAGACTTCATCTTTCTTATAGCTGAGTAGTATTCCATTAGGTACCACAACTTTTTAGCCATTCATCTGTTGAACATGTGGGTGTTTTCCATATCCTGGCTATTGTACTAACTGCTGCAATGAACATAGGTTTTCATGGGTCATTTCAAATTAATACTTTTGTGTTTTGTATGTAGATACCAATAAATGGAATTACTGGGTCATATGGGAGCTCTAGTCTTATTTTGTTGAGAAATATCCACACTATTTTCTGTAGATACTGAACCAGACAACAGTGAATGAGTTTCTAAATGAGACATCCCTTATCCCTGCCAGGAGTGGTTGTTTCCAATCTTTTAGATAATAGACCATTCTTACTGATGTGAGATGATATCTCGCTGTCATTCTGATTTGCTTTTCCTTCATAATAATTAACAATCACTTCTACGGTCTTTAACTTTCTTATTTTTTTAGGTGTAGATTTTATTTATTAGTGTGAAGTAGAAGATTTAGATAGTTTTTGTAAGATAGGTATATAAAAGGCAGGTATTTAAGTCTTTTAGAGGTAGATTAATTCATTGTCCTAGAAACAAGAAAAAGATACAAGGCTAATTGAACAAAAGATTTATTTTCTATGAAATGGTCAACAAGCATACTATTATTCATGAAAATCCTTATTTGTAAATTTCAGAAAAATGCTTTAGTGTCATTTCAAGGTTAATCTTGACAGTCAAACTTAACACCTTCATGGACCACATTTTGTTCAGGTGCTTTAGAATTCAACCCAGTGTGAAAGTTTGCCCTTCTTATCTAATAAATAAAGAAATAAATAAATAGGTCTTCTCAAGAATAAGCAAGACAGAACAAATTTTCAAGGCTTCGCTGTCCTCTTGCTTAATAGTTTTCACACTGGCCTGTTGAAGTAGAGTCATTCATTAAGAAGCTTCAGCTGTCTGGGTGCTTCACCTCAGGCTCTCTTTGGAGAGATTACATATCCTAGAGTTCCTCTGAGTGGGAGGCCTGCCAGCCTGACTAATGAAGACTGTCACTGATGCCAACAGTCTCAGAACCAGCAATACTGTTATGACTTTGCCGGGTTATGGAGCAGAGTGACACTTGAAATAAGTGTTGGAGCAAAGCCTGCTTTATCATCTTGTGCCTTTTTTTTTTTCTGAGCAAATGTCTAAAGATACCATTGTTATCTCCAGTGAGCAAAGAAAATGTCATCAATATCCTTAGTCTACAGAATCCAAGTAAAATGAAGACTCTGGTGGTGTGCAATGGTATCCAGCCTTCATCTGTGAGCTACGAACTGGGAGAATTTGCAAAATTTGGAAAACCCTTTTTACTACCTACACACTTAAACTGGAAAAAAATTAGTAATAATGAAGTGAATCATTGAATTCAGTGTAATAAGAATTTAAATGTTTCATTTAAAAATCACATTTGTGTGTATTCAATATATATTTCACATTTATAATTCTGGAGCCTCTCTTTAGCATCATCTTTCCTAGAGAACAAAGTACTTGCCTTGCAGGCAGCCAACTCTTCTTCAGTTTCCCCTGGCACTGCCAAGGATGATCCTTGAGCACAGAGCTGAAAGTAATCCTGAAAACTGTTGGGTATAGTCCCCAAACAAAATTAAAACAAGTTTTAAAAAAGTAAATAGTCACACACAGTAGTTTTGAAGCTATAGTTCCTTTATTCTGGCAATGTCACTGGGTAGAAAAATATCTTTTCCACTTGAGAAGCAAAAAAATGTTGATTGTGAGAGAAGTTAACAACTTGTTCATCATGTAGTGTCAGCGGTCAATGGAATCTGATGACACAGAGTACAAATATAATTTTTCTCATTTCTGTTGTGGAGTGGGATGGAGTGATAGCACAGTAAATAGGGCATTTGCCTTGCATGTGGCTAACCCGGGTTCGATTCCTTTGTCCCTCGTCCATCTTGGAGAGCCTGGCAAGCTACTGAGAGTATCCCGTCCGCACTGCAAAGCCTGGAAAGCTACCCATGGCATATTCAATTTGCCAAAAACAGTAACAACAAGTCTCACAATGGAGACATTACTGGTGCCCGGTTGAGCAAATCGATGAACAACAGGATGACAGTGATACAGTGTTTCTGTTGTGGGGTCTCGATCAAAAGACCACAGAATTTTTTTGTTTACCTTAATTAAGGGGAATCTTTAAGGATTATGCTCAAGGGTTCCTGATTCCACTCTTGGTGACACAATCTAGTGCTGCTTGGACCTAGTAATAGTCAGGATCCGCAGGCCACCCTGGTGGTCTCGGGGAACCTTCTAAGTCTGGAACTTAAACCTGTGTCCCTGCCCAACAGGCCTGCCCTCCGCTTCTTTCAGTTATCCCTTCAGCCGAATACCGCATACTTCCCCGAAGTTTGTTGCAATAAGCAAAACCTAAGGATGAATTGTCCTAGCAGACTTGGGAGTTTCTTTTTTCAGATTCTTGGACACAGATGGAAATAAAACAGGGATCTGTGACGAAAAGTCTCCTGAAACCAGTAGCATTGTCTTGGTTATTTACAGTTGTCTGATCTAGACCAATTCCTTTACTGAATTTGCATCCTTCTCTGCAAATCAAGCCTAGTACCAGTATATCTTAATAGCAGGGTCCCTGTGAGAATCATGCTAGGTAACAGATCTAAAATATCTTGTAGAATGTGAAGTAAGCTACCAAAATAATCACCAATCATTGTTATGGGTGTCATAAGCAGAACCATGATAAATGAACTTTTTTTTTTTTTTAATTGAGAGTCTGAGGGCTTGAGCGATAGCACAGTGGGTAGGGTATTTGCTTTGCACAAGGCCAACCCGGGTTCAGTTCCTCCACCTCTCTCAGAGAACCTGGAAAACTACCTAGAGTATCTTGCCCGCCACAGCAGAGCCCGGCAAGCTCCCGATGGCGTATTCGATATGCCAAAAAAAGTAACAATTCTCACAATGGAGACGTTACTGATGCCTGCTTGAGCAAATTGATGAGCAACGGGATGACCGTGATACAGTGATACAGTGATTTTGGGTCTCAAGAGGATACCAAGGATTCCCATGTGAAGCTATAACGTTCATACTTCCAATAAGGTCAAAGGAAGGTTGACTCCCTATTGATTATTCTAGTCTTATTGAGGGCCTTTCAGGTGGTATCGAAGGGTCCCAGCACCACTTTCACTCTCAGTGGCTGATAAGGTTTGATAGTTTAGTGCTAGAACCTACTGCTGCTGCTGCTGCAGGATGTTTGAATCCAGTTGTTCTCGAAGTTACCAAGCCACACGACATTGCCCTGGGGGATCATCAGGACTACACCTGGTGGTGTTGGGCATGTTTGATATTAGCAATTGAACTCAGGTCCTTGTGTATGCTTAGGATTCACCCCAGCTCAGCTTCTCAGGCAGTGCAAAACCCCAGTTCCTAGCTAACTAATCTATTAGTGGATCTATTAGCCTTGGCTTGATTCCTGAAAACTCAGAGGATGATCTTCTTTTTGATTCTCCTTTATTCCTTTTTCTTAGCTTCCTACTATGACATTTGACTTGGATACTTTTCATACCTAGCAAAGAAAACCGTCTATCCCTCTTTCAAGACATACAACCATATGCAGATATGGACCTGTATGTATGTTATAATTGTTTTCCTTGATTAATCCTGTCGAGTCTTTCTTCTGTTTGTCCTTCAGAATGCATATCTATACTTTCTTCTATTAGGAAGCATGAATCTTCAAAGAAGTTAAAACTTGTTCATTCATCATGGCACTCTTAGTGTTAAGCAGAATATGAAAACAAGGTGAAAATATCTGCCCTAGATGAAGTCCTGCTCTGAATCTGTATCCTGAGCAATGGTCATAAACATGAAGAAGAATAAAGTTTTCTCATCTACAGGTACCTAAAAAGGCTGCAAACCCATGACAAACAGCACAAAGTGATTAGGTTTATGTAGCAGCCCCTGTTCTAACCCCTTCCTGGCACCAAAGTGGCTGCTATTGTGTTACCTTGTTTTTTTTGGAATATTTCCTAAGCCTATGTATTAACTTTGAATGTAATTACAATGTCAATTTGCCTTTTCTGGAGGGGACCAGAGACAAATTATATGCTGTATTAAAGAGATAAACTTGGACCTTGCTAATCACAGTATGACATACTACTGATAAAGTAGAGCAAACCCACATATAATGAAACATGAAAATCAAAGATGCCAAAAGTAGAGTGAGAAATGTTTAAAATGCTATTTACAAAGGTTTGCATACAAAGGACATTGTCAAGGTACTAATTCAGTTTGTATTTTCTTAGACCACCCTTGCCTTGATAGTTGAACATGAAGTGAGATGAAGTTTTAAAGTTTGTTTTATAGACTTTCACTTCAACTTGTTATTGCAAAACCTTCAATTTCCTGTACAATTCTTTCCTCCCGTTACTTACGTATGGAATTCAGAGCTACTATCTCATTGCCATTTTTCTCCTAGTCCTTCTAGTTGCTCTAGCTAGAGGCCACTTTATTTTTCCTGTCCTTTGGAACTTCTAAAAATTTCCCACATTTCATCAGACCCAACACTGAGTGCTCCTAGATACTATCATAAAATTCAAATATGCTTGTGAAATCTCATCATAAGCAAGACTTGTTTTTGTACCCAAACCCTCTGATGCCAATATTGTACAATTTATATTTTTGGAAGCTTCAGATGCTAAATTCATGAGGTATAAGCTATGTACCTCCTCATTTTGCTTTGTGTTCTGTCATCAAAGTATTGCTGAATTGTGAGCATTTAGTAAAAATAATTTTAGGTTTTACTTACACTGCCTTTTTAACCTGGGATCAAGTCATGGTACAATGTGGCCAAAACTAAATGAAAATCTAAGTGGCAGAGATCTTGTTGAACTCCTCCTGCCACCTCCATGTGATTAAAGATTCTAGAATAACAATTGTGTCCAAGTCCTAGCTCTTTAAAAGTTAAATTGTGATTAGCCAAATTCATTGACTTATCTGTATGGACCTTTACCACATACCCTATAAATTGGCATACAATATATATCATATGTATATGACCCTTTGGAGAATTTTCTCAAATAATAAATGCCAATAGTTAACAGACTACAATATTTTAAATGAAAGTAATATCAACTATTATTTTCATTTAAAATATTCAAGGTCTGTGGAAATAAAATTCTCAATGTGAGAAATGGAGATAAATGAATATAAAATAAACGTGAAATAATGTTTATAGAAGAATTTAAAATTTATGTTGACATTATTGGATTTACTTATATCTTCAGAATGGAAAAGGAAGACTTCCTTCTCATCTCATGTCTATGATTTAATTCATGAATGGGCAAAAGCTAGGTCTGAAATTTTATGACAGAAACATTCATTTAGGACATTTTTACAAATATGTGTATTTTTAAAAGATTTTCTTTATAGTGCTGAATGTGTTAACTGAGTTCTTACTCCTGCTGCAGTTGTTTTTCTTCACAACTGGATTAGCTGTGCTGGTTAAAGTATTAAATTTTGTTTCTTTTTATTTTTTAATTTTTTATGGAGGTAGAGGTATAGGAGTTGGGGGTTGGATCATACACAGCTGTGCTCAGGAGTGACCCTTGGTGGTTCTTAAGAACCATATATGGTACTTGGGATATGAACCAGAGTCAGTGGAATGCAAACCAAGAGTCTTAACTCCTGTACTATTTCTTTGGCCCCAGGCAATAGATATTTTTGACACAGCATAAATCAAAGCCTTAATATATTTATCACTAATTTTCATAAGCAAAAGAAAATAAACATACAATGGCATAAAATATAATGAAAAATGACTAGCAAACTTTGAAATATTTTGAAATGGAAAGTGCTCTATAAACAATGATTTATGCTAATGTAACACTCAGAACCCCAGCTAACACCAGAAAAGAAGCATTTTCAAAAAATCAATATCATAGAGAGAGGAAATAACTATGTACAAAACAGATTTGATAGCTATTTTTTAAATTTTTTATTTTAATTTTCTTTTTTTTTTTGCTTTTTCGGTCACACCCAGGGATGTACAGGATTTACTCCTGGCTCTGCACTCAGGAATTACCCCTGGTGGTGCTCAGAGGACCATATGGGATGCTGAATCAAACCCGGATCGGCCACATGCAAGGCAAATGCCCTACCCGCTGTGTTATTGCTCCAGCCCCTTATTTTTTTCTTAATATTCCTAGGAAGATATATGAATTGCAGTCAGAATGAGAACCAAGCCATTTCTATTAGCATAAACAAAACCAGAAAGTGATGTTCATATCTTCTGAGTTGCAGCTATTGCATCTTCTTAAGAAGGAAATTTATAATATACAAAAAAATTTCAAAATAAAATCTTGTCTTTCTTTCACATAAATACTTTGAAGCATGAAGTTCAATTTCAAAAAGTGCCTTAGTAGGGAAAGGTTTTGGTTGAAGAAATAAACTTCTGTGCTATTAAAATTGCCTCAAAGGCTTTCATTGCATCAACATTCTTTTATTCATGAGTAATGAGTGCCAAAATTTATTTCAAAGTATAATGATGAATATGCTAATATAAATTTTGTTCTATCCCCAAGTAATTGAATATCTTACAAACAAGAACTTGCTTATTATCACAATGTGAGTGCTGAACTAAGTGAATTGTTACTTTTCTTGAACCCTTTTAGGTAAAGAAAATTTCAAAGAATCAAGTTGTGCTAATACATTTGTGCAGTGTATTTGTAAAATATTCCCTCCTTTTGGTCAGTTAAAATATTTGAACTTTTCTTTATATTTGGACTGGAGTGATATCACAGCAGGTAGGGCGTTTGCATTGCATCAGCGGACCTGGGTTCAATTTTTCCATCTCTCTTGGAGAGCCTGGCAAGGTACAAGAGTATCCCACCCTCATGGCAGAGCCTGGCAAGCTACCCAGGGTGTATTCAATATGCCAAACAAGTAACAAGTCTCACAATGGAGACATTACTGGTGCCTGCTCCAGCAAATCCATGAACAATGGGAAGACAGTGCTACAGTGCTACTATTTGAAAGGTATAGTTTATGGATCACTGTATCACTGTATTACTATCATCCCATTGCTCCTCGATTTGCTCGAACAGGTAGCAGTAACATCTCCATTGTGAGACTTGTTACTGTTTTGGGCATATTGAATATGCCATGGGTCGCTTGCCAGGCTCTGCCCTCCGGTTGAGATTCTCTCGGTAGCTTGCTGGGCTCTCCAAGAGGGGCAGAGGAATTGAACTAGGGTTGGCTGCATGCAAGACAAATGCCCTACCTGCTATGCTATTGCTTCGGTCCATAGTTTATGGATAAGGAATAAATACAATTGTTTTTGATAAATTTGGGAAGATTAAGAGATGTTAATGAAAACAACTAAGATCAAATAATGGACATCATAAATCAAATCAGGAATTGTACTATGTACCTAAAATCATTATTAGAATAAATAAAAGAGACAATATTTATACATTTATATATGAATGGCAAAATTCAAACTATTGTTAAAATGAGAAAATATTATGGTTAAAATGACATAAATTTTACATTATTTTATCTTTTATTGCATATTTCAGGTATAGCTCATGCTTCTAAGCTATCAAGTTTTAACGTCTTTCAAACCCTATGGTTAAAAAATCAGCATCAACTAAAGAATCAAAATTTAATTTTTAAGTATCAAGCTGTAGGAAATTATGCTGGTTAAATTTTATTAGAGCCAACTGATAGCCTAACAAATTTAAAGGGATTTTAGAAGTTATAATGTGATGAGCAAAGAAGATCTGTCTCTTGCTTGTGGGTGGTTTTAACTGAATCATAAGAAAAAGTACTTAGATTAGCTGATTCAGATAGTGCCTCTTATTATAAAATAGACACCATTTCCAAGATTAAAAAGCTAAAATATCATTTTAGTCAGTTATTTTGTTCAGATTCTCTAACTATGTCATCATACATAAAACTTTGTCATTAAAAAATAAAAAATAAAATTTTCAGTTCACTGCATTTTAGGAAAAAACCAAAGGATATCACTTCTCTCCCTCCCTCCCTCCCTCCCTCTCTCCCTCCCTCCCTCCCTCCCTCCCTCCTTCCTTTCCTCCCTCCCTCCCTCCCTCCCTCCCTCCCTTCCTCCCTCCCTCTCTCCCTCTCTCCTTCTCTGTCTCTCTGTCTCTGTCTCTCTGTGCCTCTCTGTCTCTTTCTCTCTCTCCCTCCTTTGGATTTTGGGTTATACCCAGCTTTTGGCTCTGTGCTTAGGGATCACTCCTGGTGATTCTTGAGGGACCATATGGTGCAAGGGATTAAATCAGGCCGGTTGGCCACTTACAAGGCAAATGCCTTATCCTCTGTACTATCTTTTTAGCTTCAGAGAATATTGAATTAAGTGAAATAAGCTGGAAGAAGGACAAATAATGGATGATCCTACTAACCTGTGGTCTATAGAGAAGCAAAATAAGGAAACAGATTACATGGATGACAAAGACTTGGCCTGAATTACAGAATGCAGATTACCAAGCAAAGAGGGAAGAGGGGTAAAGAGCCATCCAGAAATAAAAGAATTATATTTCTTTTACCCTAAAAGATGGCTTGGGGTACTTTGATGGTGGTGAAATATGGCAACTGTGTGTGTTTTGAAACCATAAATGTGAGCTCTATTATAACCTTAGTGCATAAACTATAATAAATGATTTTTTTTTTTGGAGAGTGGGCAAACCTACGATTGATTCATGCCATCCCTAAAAACTATAATGCTTCAGGCGCATTAAACAGCTAATGAAGCTAAGGTCACATTTTTCCCACCACCCCCAGCTAGTCCCCTTCACCCTACCCTGCCTCTGTGACAGGGCATTCCCTTTTGCTCTGTCTCTTTTGGGGTGTTGTGGTTTGCTATAGAGGTATTAAGTAGGCATTATGTTCAGTCTATAGTCTATTTTCAGCCTGTATCTCCCATCCCCAGGGGACCTGCCTAGCACCTTTCACTTGGTGATCCCTTCTCTATCAGAGCTGCTTCTTCACCTAGCATGTAAGGCCAGCTTCCAAGCTGTGGAGTAATCCTCCTAGTACTTATCTTTACTTTTCTTGGTTGTTAATCTCCCACTCTGTTACTTTAAGCCCTATAATAAAGTTTTAAAAGTTTAAAATTTTAATTTTGGGGGTTTACTATTCTTGGTATCAAACTTATTTTCAAAGAAATAGTTTTATTTTCAGAAGGCAACTAATTTTAAATGATTAAACAAATAACAAGTATAAATTTGAGTAACAGCATTCAGATGAGCAGTTTTGAGTTTTTGTGGTAAGATCCACAATCTTTTTTTTCTTCTTTTTTTAAATTTATTTTTTAATTCAGTCACTGTGAGAACAGATACAGGGCTTTTAGGATCAAATCTCAGTCATACTATGCTCAAACACCCATCCCTTCACTAGTGCACATGTTCCACCACCAATAACCCCAGCATACCCCCCCTCCCACTCCCCCTCTGCCTGTGTGGCAGATGAATTTTACTTTATTCTTTCCTTACTTTGATTACATTCAATTTTCGACAGGAAACTCACTATCATTATTTGGAGTTTTTCCCCCAACAGTCAGACCTGTCAGAATGGCATCATTAGATTGTATGTTTTCTATTGTTGGTAACAAAGAGCATAAGATGTTGCACGGTCGAGAAAGCGGCCGCCCAGATTTGGGATATTAAATCCAGAGGTATTTCTGCCAGCAGCTGCTGCATTCCGAGATTGGTTTCTGTGGCTCTGGAAGATCCACAACCTTAATCAGAAAATTTGGCTCATTTTTAGATAAACTCCTCTCCTCATTAGCAAGAATGAATGGTAAGGCTACCTTTTAAATATTTAATGTTCTATTACTTTTTCCGTCCCTAGTTGGTTTCTAGCTAAACTATGCCATATATTTACCTTATTTAATAAAACAGAAACCAAAATGAAAAAAAGGCAATGCAACCCTGAATTACTCTTCTTGTTATCTCAGAGAACAGTTCCATTTATTTGGGCAGGGGAGAGATTAGGTGGGGAGAGTTTGGGGCCATACTAGGCTGTGCTTAGGGGACCATATGTGGTGCCAGGGATTGAATCTGGGATGAATGCAAGACCAATTACATCTATACTACTGTTCCACCCCCTCTCTTTAAATTCTAAGTCTTATCTTGGATAACTGGATTGTCAGCTTTGTCTGAAGCAGCTGATTCTTACTTAACAAAATGTAATATGATTTTAAAATTATATGGCACACTCAAAATCATTTGTCCTATCTGCTTATGTAGAAAAGTGATTTTGTTCACAAGCTATGATTTGATTGAGGAAGAAATCAAATCTGTACAGCAATACACAATGGAAGCTGTTCTTACTACTTACTTTACAGGAATGAATGAAAGTTTGGTCTAACTTCAGACGTGGATTCATTATGAAATTTGAAAACTGTAAGGCTTTGCTTGCAAGTGTTCCTTCCACAACCTTCTAAAGGAGAAAAACATGCTTATAAGAATATGCATTTTGCAAAATTTCTAAAATATTAAGGCTACAAATCAATCAGTTAAGTCCAACATTTCCTTTCACTTCCTACACTTGCCCTCTCATGTGGGAGCACTGTAGGGGCCACTCTTGGGACTTTCAGCACTAACCCATATTGAGTTGAGGGTATATTTAGTGTGAAGTGGTTTTGGGGAGTAGTATTTCCTCACTTTGTATCAGTTTGCTCGACCAGGCACCAGTAATGTCTCCATTGTGAGACTTGTTACTGTTTTTGGCATATTGAATACGCCATGGGTAGCTTGCCAGGCTTTGCTGTGTGGGCGGGATACTCTCAGGAGCTTGCCAGGCTCTCCAAGAGGGATGGAGGAATCAAACCCGGGTCGCCCATGTGCAAGGCAAACACCCTGCCCACTGTGCTATTGCTCCAGTCCAGAATAGAGCATAATAGGAAAAACGTAGCAGACTGAGAAATTTATATGTCTTATCATTTATGAATCCTATCTTGACTCTAATGCTGATGTTTTGTTTACCATGGAATTGGCATTAACTTTTGTTTTTAAAAGTATCACATCCTATTTTGTTTGGTTTTTAATTTCTTGGGTTATTTTGAAAATTTTGTGAAAAAGTTGAGTTCCTCATTTACATGGCCCACTTTAGATTACATAGGTTAGGAGTGAATAGAGAGGTTCACAGTATCTAATAAGTAGATCGTCAAGTCAAATGTTGAAAATAGGCTAATAGAAACTGCTTACTCACCTTCACAAAATTAATTGCTAAATACAAAAAAAACCTAGTTAATTAACTTGGGAATAAATAATAAAAATTATTGACGAGTGAAAAAGTACCTACTAGTGGTGTCATGGGTCTAACATGTAAACAAAATGTATTATGAGAAATATGAAAATAAATGGTGCCTATGTTGATAACAAACAGTGGGAATTAGAAGTATGATGTGGTTATTTAGAAACTATGCTTGCTATAGTCAGGTTGCTCTCAGCCCCATTGTCCAGCTTCTGCTTCCTTCGAGAACTTTTCCCCAGTTTCCCTGGCTCTTAGTTTCTGGTAATACTTAGTAGAGGCTGGGCTCTGACTGAAAGCTGGTAAGCCGGAAGTTTTCCTGAGTCCCCTTTGTTTGCATTCCCAGTGACCTAGTTAGGTTTTTTTTTATTTTTTTTTTTTATTAATGAATCATCGTGAGGGTACAAATACAGATTTACATATTTTCATACTTGTGTTTCATTGATACAATGCTCGAAAACCCATCCCTCCACCAGTGCCTGTTCTCCTCCACTGATTATCCCAGTATCCCTCCCACACCCATCCCATCCCCCTCCCACCCCACCCAGCCTCTGTGGCAGGGCATTCCCTTTTGTTCTCTCTTTCCTTTTGGGTGTTGTGGTTTGCAATGGAGGTATTGGGTGGCCATCATATTCAATCTATAGTCTGTTTTCAGCACGCATCTCCCATCCTGAGCGGGTCCTCCAACCACACTTTACTTGGTGTTCTCTTCTCTATCTGAACTGACTTTTGTCCTAGCATGTGAGGCCGGCTTTCAAGCCATGGAGCAAAACTGGTACTTATTTCTACTATTCTTGGGTGTTAGTCTCCCATTCTGTTGTTTTATATTCCGCAGATTAGGTCTTAATTCGTAGTTTCCTTTGTAGCTGCCTCTGACTCTTCTTGATCCTATGGATGGTAATATCTTCAAGCTTTTGTTAATCCTTTCTTTCCCTTTGTGTCTCCTCATTTGGTTTCAGAAGACTTCATCACACAGTAATCACTTTCTTCATTATCGCTTGTTTCCCAAACTCAGAAGTAAAGCAGTGGTTCTGTTGTCCTATCTGAACTCTGACAGAGAACAAACTCAAGGTTAATAATGCAATTGATAAAACAGAAGATTCTTTCATAGTGAAATTAAACTATTATACTAATGCATAATTTAAAATTAGATATAGAATACAGAAGTTTGGGTGGACATCTATTTTTAAAAAGTTTTTTAAATTTTATTGAATCACCGTGAGATAGTTACAAGCTTTCATGTTTGGGTTACAATCTCACAATGATAAAACACCCATCCCTCCACCAGTGCACATTCCCCACCACCAATATCCTGGGTATACACCCCCTTTCCCACCCTTCCCCTATCTCTATGGCAGACAATATTCCCCTCTACTTTGGGGCATTATAGCTTGCAACACAGACACTGAGAGGTCATCATGTTTGGTCCATTATCTACTTTCAGCATGCATCTCCCATCCCAACTGGTTCCTCCAGCCATCATTTTCTTAGTGATCCCTTCTCTATTCTATATGCCTTCTCCCCTCTGGTCATGAAGCAGTCTTCCAGTTATGGGGCAATCCCCCTGGCCCTTGTATCTACTGTCCTTGGGTGTCAGCCTCATGTGATGTTATTTTATACTCCACAAATGAGTGCAGTGGATGGACATCTTTTATTTAGATGATTTCTGTATTTAATGTTTAGCACCACCACCTACAGGCTTATGAAAGTTAATTACTTTTTCTATGTCTAAATTTATTTCTGTATTAAATGATAATGAGGGAATATGTAACCTAGGTATATAGAGAGACGCCCGCAATGTATGCAACAAAACTGTTTAAAGCGTAAGACAGGTGTTTCTATTCTGGTTGTCAGATCATTTGGGGAACTGATTGCCTAGCAGAAGAAAAGTTTGAGAGAAGTAATGGCAGTAATCAGCATGCATCAAGGAGTTACATATAGAAGAGAAGTGATCTTATTTAGTACCATAATGGAAAGTGGACTAGGAATGACAGGGACGTGGGTTTTGCTCCAGCATAAAGCAGAGCTTTACAATAAATAGAAATGTTCAATAATCTAATGGTTCTTCTAGGAAGAGTCCCTGGTCTCTGATACTAACAGAGCCAGATGATGCACAAATGAGTAATAGAAAAACTATTTAGATAAAACCATTACCATAGTAAGAACCAATATTTATTGAGGGTTTATCCGGAGTCAAATTCTAGGTATTAATGATACATTAATACATTTATCATTGTTATGACCAAATGGATAAAATGGAAGTATTTACAAATGTGTATAGGTAGAAAGATATAATAGTAGCTTGTTCAACTAATTAATGGAAGATCTTTATGCTATGGTTCTAGGAATTTTAACGTGCCTTTTAATTATAAAAGAGAAGTTTTATAAATTATATTTGAACATGAAGAGTTTCAACTTCTTATAAGTTTCAAGATCTCATTGAATGTTATCTAGTTTTGTTTCTATTTTTTATTATAAAAATGCTAGTTCATTCTGGAAAATGTGTAAAATACAGACATTTGGAAAGAAAAAAATAGGAATGATCATAATCACAAAGTCTACGTAACAAAATTTGATTCGAGAATGCACTTCCATTTTTACTTTTTAGTATTTTATTTTTGAACAAATACACATGTCTATGCACATTAAACATTGGCTGTATCTTTAATAAAATTTAGATAATTTGATTTTACCAATTATCGAGAATATTATATTGTTTCAAGTTCTATTTCCAAAGGAGGATACCAAAAAATAATGCTGTGGTTTTCTGCATATCCTGCAAAAACTCTAAATTAGTCCAGTTTTATTTAAGTGAATAAATGGCTGTCCTTTTCGACTTTCCCATTTCCAGTCTCCAGGCTAGTGTTGTTTCTTTAGATCACTTCCTTTTGGCTCTCCTTTGTTGATGTTTCTGATTTTTACATTTTGGGCCACATTTAGCAGTGCTCAGGGCTTACTCCTGGCTCTTTGATTGACGCTTACTCTTGGTAGGACTCAGGGAACCATAATGGGGTACAGGGATTGAACCCAGGTCAGCCACATCAGGGCAAGTGCCTTAATCTCTGCATTATCTGTCTGACCCCAGGTCACTCCTTTGGTAGTACTCACACCCTTGATATTAACACGGTTAATATTATTTATCTTCTTCAGAACAGAAAATCTTCCTTTGTTCCTCCCATGATCCCAGTGACAATCACTAGCCTGGCCATAGTATATTCAATAACATTTACTGAACAAACAGATCATATGTGAATATTTGTTTAATTACAAACGCATGTCTTTTTCATAGTAACATTGCCTGCTCAATCACTTAATGTCGTTCTAAAATCTGGCTAGTCGATGTGGAGAATGTTTGCTTTCTGATACTTCTTGGGGGTATCTGGTTATGATCAATCGTCTAAGTGAACCTATGTAATTTGGTCAAGTGTGATCCACAGCTCTAAACCAGAATCTCCCTCAACACTGATCCAAACTTAGATTTCTTACTTTACTCAGATCTACTAAATCAAAATTTCTACAGAGGAGTGAATCAAATAGATTTCATCAATTTCTCAGGGGATTCTCAGGTACAGATATGACTGTATACCACCTCTCTTGTCCATTCAGTCAGTGAAGACCAGAACTTTTTTAAGAAACAGGAAGTACAATTTAAAGAATTATTTCTCTTAGTTGGCTGTCTTTGCTTTCAACTTATAGATTCAGGAGCAAAAGGGAGGCAAGGTAGCATTGTTTACAATAGCCAGAATCTAGTAAAAAGCAGAGTGCCCCAAAACAGATGACTGGTTAAAGAAACTCTGGTACATATACACAATGGAATACTATGTAGCTGTCAGAAAGCATGAAGTCATGAAATTTGCATATAAATGGATCAACATGGAAAGTATCATGCTAAGTGAAATGAGTCAGAAAGAGAGAGACAGACATAGAAAGATTGCACTCATATGTGGAATATAATATAATTGAGAAGTGCAAGTTTGCAGTGATGCAATTTCTGGCAGATATTTCTCTGGACTTAGTTACTAAAATACTAAAATACAGAAACCCAAAACCTGAGGCCACTAGGTGCGGTCACTCATACCTCTTCATTCTCAGCAATGGAAAACAAATTGTCAAATGCTTCCTTTTCAGCAGGTCTGACTTTAGGGGGGAGACTCTCCAAACTATAATAGTGAGTTTTGTTGAAATATTGAATGCAATCAAAGTGAAAGTAAAGTGAAATTTACCAGTTATACAGACAAGGGGGGGCTAAGGGTGGTGGTGGGGCTAGGGGTGTGGGGGGACGGGGTGGAGCTATACTGTGATTCTTGGTGGTGGAATATGTGCACTGGTGAAGGGATGGGTTTTTGAGCATTGTATAACTGAGACTTAAACTGAAAACTTTGTAACTTTCCACATGGTGACTCAATAAAAAAAAATTAAAAAAAAAGGGAGGCAAGGTTTTCTCCTGAATTGTTTGCAGAAATCCTATGATATCCTGAGAAATAATTCTTCAATAGCAGGGCTTATGTCTCTTGTTACTTAGGGATGCTTACTTAGTAAGTACTTCCTATCAGATAACTCTTGAAATTGATAATTTTTGTTGATATTTTTACTTTGAATTTTTTTTACCTTATAGCAGAGTTATAAAATAAAAAACAATTTACTTTCTGTGTTCCCCTTGTCTGGGTACTTAATATCTTGCTATGACACTTAATTTACACAATTTTCACCTTTGGTATCCTTGGAATATCCTGGGGATGGCCACTGATTGAGAAACATTGATGTAAAAAGCATACTCAAGGCTCCCTGCCCTGATGTTTGCTATGAAAATCAACTAATAAAGTTGCATGGTGAGGGACTATTAGTTGGCTTTAATATATTTGGTCAGCTGAAAATATGCAAAGTGCCAAATATATGTGATAGCTTTAATAGAAATTAAAAGTTTATGCCCTCGGTTGTTATCAAAAAATGCATTAGGAATGCTGACAGTTGTTAATGACTATCAGGGTTTTCATCATCTTGGTTTTGACAGTGTACTATTAAATTTTATGGATTCAGAAAAGCTCCTTCTCTAGGATGGCAGCCAAGTCCAAATATATGTCAGATCAAACACAATTCTCTGAACAAAACTGAATAAGTCTCCTGGATCAAACAACAAACCATCTGTTTAGCTCTTTTCTGGGCATAGCTTGGGAGGTACAAGAGATATTTTAAAAATATCTTCATAGAGTAGTTGGAAGATAGGATACTTATATTCAATTCAATACTTCAAGTAATTAAAGGCTACACTGTATATCTGGAAAGATGGCATGCCTGAGCTCACTTGATACTTGTTACAATATGAGGTTAGTGTCCCACTCCATGTCTTCTGATTCAGTGAGTATAATGTAGGATCCAACAATTTGCATTTCTATTAGATTTCCAAGAGTTAATCCTAGATCATAGTTAGTGTCAACAGTCAACAGGCTAAATTATGAGAGTTATCTGCAAAATATTGTACATTATGTATGTTTAAAGGTCATACCGTTGCTCATCAATTTGTTCGAGCGGGCACGAGTAACATCTCTCATTGAGAGACTTATTGTTACTGTTTTTGGCATATCCAATACGCACGGGTAGCTTGCCAGGCTCTGCTGTATGGGATCCATACTCTCGGTAGCTTGCCAGGCTCTCTGAGAGGGGCAGAGGAATCGAACTCGGGTCAGCCGCGTGAAAAGCGAAAGCCCAACTGCTGTGCTATCGCTCCAGCCCATGTTTAAAGGTACACATGTAAAATATATTACATAAATGTGCATGCACACACACACCCCCACACCCACACCACCCCCCCACACCCTCCCACATATATAAGCTGATAAAACTCAGCATAATCTTTAGGACAAAAAGGCATTTCAAGTGAGAAAAGTATGATATTCATGCTTTAGTGGGTGCTTTGTTGAAATTTCAAGCATAAAAGTGAGGCATGAAGGTGAACTTACAATTTGATATCACCATCTACCTCAATCATCCCTTTTCAGGAATAAAATGTCTAAATATCATTCAGTTCTTTTGTGTAGCAGTTATAGCAGGCTCCTGATCATCATAGTTTTCACATCCAATTTCCTTTTTCTTGAAGTCCTCCAGTTTGTCTCTTATCTCCTGGGGTGGGTAAATCCAGTTGCTCTATGCCCAGCTGGAGTCTAAGCCAAAGCTTCTTAAATTGTGAGTTGCTACCACATCTGCTGTCACTTAAGTGGATATTATGTGACTCCACAGAAAATTTGTTTTAAAAAAATTTTAGTTGTGATCAGCTTTCATTAAATATTTGATTTGTGTACCAGGGTCATGTAAAAATGTCTTTGATGAAAAAGATTGCAAGTGCAGAAGTTTAAGAATTCTGGTCTCATAAATTAAAATATATACATAGGTTGGACACTGCATTTATATTAAAATAATTAAGATACTTTTCAATGATCCCACTAGCCACTGATATTGAGTTTATAATATTTATAACCTTATAAACATAGGTTTAGGGTATACAGCATTGTACTTCTACAGCTTTACAGTCTGCCCTATGTTAGCTATCCAAAGTCTAATTTCCATATTGTACCATATAGATTATACCTTCATCCAATTGACTGAACTATTTCCAACTTCACTTTTTGTAAATTTGTTCTTGTAGTTTTAGAGTGTGTTTTTGCTTTATTTAATCCAGTTCCTTCCTTCCCTCCCTCCTTCCTTCCTTCCTTCCTTCCTTCCTTCCTTCCTTCCTTCCTTCCTTCCTTCCTTCCTTCCTTCCTTCCTTCCTTCCTTCCTTCTTTCCTTCCTTCCTTTTTTCCTTCCTTCCTTCCTTCCTTCCTTCCTTCCTCCCTCCCTCCCTCCCTCCCTCCCTCCCTTCCTCCCTCCTTCCCTCCCTTCGTCCCTCCCTCCCTCCTTCCCTCCCTTCGTCCCTCCCTCCCTCCCTTCCTTCTTCCCTCACCTCCCTTCCTTCCTCCCTCCCACCCTTCCTTCCTCTCTCCCTTCCTCCTTTCCTTCCTCCCTTCCTCCCTCCCTCCCTCCCTCCCTCCCTCCCTCCCTCCCTTCCTTCCTTCCTTCCTTCCTTCCTTCCTTCCTTCCTTCCTTCCTTCCTTCCTTCCTTCCTTCCTTCCTTCCTTCCTCCTTCCCTCCTTCCCTCCCTCCCTCCCTCCCTTCCTTCCTTCCTTCCTTCCTTCCTTCCTTCCTTCCTTCCTTCCTTCCTTCCTTCCTTCCTTCCTTCCTTCCTTCCTTCCTTCCTTCCTTCCTTCCTTCCTTCCTTCCTTCCTTTCCTTCTTTCTTTCCTTCTTTTTCTTTTCTTCCTTCCTGTAAGTACAAAATGAAGTCCTCAGGGGCCTAAGTTCACTCCCAGCATTCTCAGCTTACAATGTAGACCTGAGGGTTCAGGATTCAGGCCGGGCAATGTGGTGTTGCATATTAAAATCTTGTGTTTGTTTTTCGTTGGTTTATTTCACTCATCACAATATCGTCGTTGATTCATCCATATTCCACAAATGCAATATTTCATCTTTTTATAGTAGAGTACAATGAATATCCATTGTGTATGTACCATATATTTTTCTATTCATTTGTTGATGGGCACATAGACTGGTACTATATACTGGCTATTTAAAATAGTAAAGCCTTCACTGTTCAAACTTGAAATCTGAACTACTATATGTTTAGCAAGTTTAACCCTGCTTGGTACTCTTTTCTTCCTTTTATAATAATAGCATATCTTCAATGTTAGTCATTTCAGAACCATATACAAAAGTATGTGCTTAGAACAGTTGCCTGAAGCATTAGTAAGCACCCAATAAATCCTGGTAGTGATGATTATGATGCTGTTGATGATAATATGATGTATTTGTGATCATGTTCATCTCTAGAGAATCTTAACTTCTGATCTCCTTTCACTTCTCTACAGACCCCAATTGTCCTTATGCTACAGCTTCAATTAGAGCCCCAACTGGAGGAAATATATATTGGAGTTGATTAAACTCAAGAATGTAGCTGCTTGAAAGCATTGTGGAAAATAAATCTCAAGGATGGCTACTAATGCTTTTAAGGTTGCTACTAACATGAAAAGCATCAAAATCCCATGAAACCACAAGAAATGGTCATTAATGTTTATAACTGCCAGGAAGATGATAGTAGGCAATTCTTTGGAAGATGCTCAAAGTCACTACAAAACCTCAACCAAACTGCAGCTCTAATACTGGCTTGATCTTGTGAAATGAACAATGGCCTGGCTTTATGGGTTTGTGTGTGTGTGTGTGTGTCTGTGTGTGTGTGTGTCTGTGTGCATGCATGTGTCTTTGTGTCTCTCCAAATTTTTGTGTAAATACCTGTCATTGGCAGAAACGTACTCAAAATGCAACTTGCTAGACATGTCATCTTCAGTCTTCTGGCCCCTATGATACAATAGAAGGACAGTAGGGAGCAAACAGTGTTCCAACTTGACTTTAGACAATTACTCTTTTATTGAATGCTTTGATCATTGTCTTAGCCAGTTCTCTAAACTACTTTTTTACCTTCTTTATACACTCTCCTTTACAAAACATCTTACATATCACCTTATATTGTAGCTTTTTGCCCATCTCTGTCATGCTGAGAAAAGGCAGCCTTTGTCCAAACACCTCGATGGTAGAAAAGTGCTTAGGCCCCAGGAATCCCCATGTATATGCATTGGTTTAGGGAAGCAGCAGGAAGAAAAGAAAACTGACTAGTACAACAAATTAACTAGTACAACAAATTCAGGACTATCATTCTGAAAGCACTAGACAGGTCATAGAATTTGGTATCTGCCTTGTATTTTTTTCTGACATTTTAGGATATGACTATTTTAAACAACATTGAAGTCACTGTAAGAATGCAGTGTTCTGCTTTTGGAATAGTCATGCTATATACAAAAAAGATGGCTATATTGTGTTTCAGAATCATTCACATATTAGGGAACTACAACAAAGCAATTAGCAGCTGCTTCTCTAATAAATTATTTTTTCCTGGTAGGGCTAGAATTCTTTACTGAGTCTGCTATTAATTTCCAAATCAAATTCTGCTGGGTAGTGGGTGACTATTTATAGCAGTTCTATTTGGGAAATTTGGGAAAGAAGCTTGTTAGATCAGACATTCTCTGGTCATAAACTTACTCTGCTCTTTTAATTTTGTTATCATGACCTTGGGAAAAATCATTGTACTTAACTGTTAGTCAATGGATTGCTAACTAGACTGTTCTATCTGAAAATCTGCACATTTGCAAAATCACTTATGTAAAGGTTCTTATTATTTCCTGATTAAAGTTGTAACTTCAGAAATAGAAAAAAATGATTATGAAGAGACAAACATATTAGTAATACCTTTCTTTATAGCTGTGCCAGATGGAAGGAATGTTCCATTAACAACACCATAACAATGCCCTCACCAGGGCTGGTTGAAGGCAGACTTGGGAAAATATCTATGGTACAACTACAGTATTTTTGGTACTCTTCTTATTTAATCCTGTGTCCCATCACTCTAGGTAAGTTTTTTTTAATCTTATCTTTCATAACACGTTCATAGAAAACATTACAATGTTGTACATTTCTATAGCACAGCGGTAGGGCGTTTGCCTTACACATGGCTGACCCGGGTTCGATTCCTCTGCCCCTCTCGGAGAGCCCGGCAAGCTACTGAGAGTATCTCGCCCGCTCGGCAGACCCTAGCAAGCTACCTGAAGCATATTCGATATGCCAAAAACAGTAACAAGTCTCACAATAGAGACGTTACTGGTGTCCGCTCGAGCAAATTGCTGAGCAACGGGATGACAGTGACAGTGACAGTGACATTTCCACCCAGTATTGCTTGTTTACGTCTAATTTGGAATGGACATATACACCTCATATATAAGAACTTCAGGCTTCTCTCTCTCTCCTCTCTCTGACATAATTAGCAGTTACCTGATTACTTTGGGTTCCTCTTGTGCTTTTTTTAGGTGACTTAGGACATTATGACTCTAGCACCAAAACTATTACTTGTAGTACAGCACCCCTTTCTCAGAGAAGAAATAACCTTTCAAAGGGACTGCTTTACCTTCTCAACACTTTCCTTAATTTATGTAGCATTTTACCAAGTGATATAATTTAAAGGTGAAATAATAAATAATAAGTTCTCTATTTTGATTTCTAAATATTGTAAGTAGGCTTACCTTTAAAAAAATTTTTAATTAGATTTGACTGTTATTTAAAAGGGAAAAAAGATGAGGCAACAGCTTAAGAAATGTGACATTTTCATAAGATTTAAATAATAAGTTTTATTTGTCTGCAATCAAGACGGCATATGAGGGAAATAAATGGAAAGTGACATTAGATATATGTTAACATTCTTTTTCTAGAACACTTTCATTTATGTCTATGGGAGCTGGGATTTTTCAAAGTTGAAATTTCTCTTTTTGAGCTTCCTTGATGTTATTGCAAAAAGAAATTAATTTAAGTTACATGTATGTTAGTGTTGGACTTAGTTCACATAATCAAAAGGTTATTGAGAGGAAAGTAATTTTGTCTTGATTATATATTTAGAAATTACATTTTACTGATGTACATGGTATGAATCTGTAATCTTTTTTTCACTTCTAGAATTCAAAAAATCTGAAAGATAAGATTTTTTGCAACTTTTTTGGTAACGAGACCTTACATGGTCTGAATTCTTTGGCAGCTAAAGTTGACTTGAAATGATATGAGTTTATTTTTAGTACCTATTTATTCTCCTTAAAGCAAGATAAAAATACAAATATATATTTTCCATAGTAACATGGTAATTATAAAGTGGTGCCTAGAGCTCTGATGGGTTATATCATGTGTAATATGTAGTTTATACAATGCATTTCTATGAAAAAACTTCATAAAATTACATAATAGAAAAACAAGTGGTCTTAAAATAGTTATACACTGAGTGTGAGGGTCATTGAAGAGTCTTTTGCTGACAGGAAACACAGTTACCTACTGAACTTTGGCTTCATTCTCATATGAAATAAAAATATTTTTGTTTCTTATCTTCTTAAAATGTCCTAGGCATAATATATAGTAATTAAATCATTTAACATATGCTATATCGATGAGAAGTATAACTAAAGGCAAAAACCAAGTCTGAATATAGGGGAGATAAAATTATATCATTCGATAAAGAAGACACAGTCAGTTTAATGGATGAGCAGGGTTTGGAGGAATAGAATCTCAAAAGGTAGCACTGCACTGTAGCACTGTTGTCCCATTGTTCATCGATTTGTTCGAGCAGGCACCAGTAATGTCTCCATTGTGAGATTTGTTACTACTTTTGGCATATCAAATACGCCACGGGTAGCTTGCCCGGCTCTGCCATACAGGCTCAAAAGGTAAGGCTTTAAAAATATTATACTTTCTTGGAAAACTAACACTGTGTTTTTTTCCTCTGTGCCTGATATCAATTCAGTATAGTCATTTATTGAATATTAGCAGGTTAATGCATTCATTATTTTATTTAGTTCTCATAAAATTTATATAACGTCTGAATATTTTCCCTTCATTTTATAGTAGTGGAAGTTTTTAGATAAGTCAAATAATGTGTCCCAGGACATATTATAACAATGCTTAAAGCCATATTGTTCAGCACAAGCAGAGCTCGGGTGCTTCGTACTTAAACAATTACTTGTACTCAACTCCATAACACTGTAAAGTTTGCTTGAAAGAAAAAAATAAGTTTCAGCTCTTTGAATAATCATGCAGTATTGT
The DNA here is from genome assembly GCF_027595985.1 of Sorex araneus. NCBI lineage: Eukaryota > Metazoa > Chordata > Mammalia > Eulipotyphla > Soricidae > Sorex > Sorex araneus. Next base: position 139,048,983 of record NC_073302.1, on the reverse strand, counting down.
AAAATATGTGTTGGGCTTTGTTATCACATGGGGTATAGTCAAGGTTATCAGAGAGGACTTCCTGGACAATGGATAATTCATTAGGAAAGCATTCAACTCTGACAAAGAACAGAGCCCTGTAACAAAGCTCATATAGAGAATTTTTATTTCTATTAATAAGAAGGGGCTGGAGTGATAGCACAGCAGTTGGGCATTCGGCGTTTGCCTTTCACGCGGCGGACCCGAGTTCTATTCCTCTGCTCCTCTCGGAGAGCCCAGCAAGCTACCGAAAGTGTCGAGCCTGTGCGGCAGAGCCTGGCAAGCTACCCCTGCGTATTGGATATGCCAAAAGCAGTAACAAAAAGTCTCAATGAGAGACGTTACTGGTGCCTGCTCGAACAAATCGATGAGCAATGGAATGACAGTGACAGTGATTAATAAGAGGTTTGGAAGTAGATTATTCTCAACATGGATTTAGAATACTACAAATGTCAGTGAGTGGATTTTTACCCCATGTTTCCAAGTTGTCTGCTGCAATTCCCATTTGTTTTGTTTGGCTTTGATTTTAATACTTGGGCCCTACTAGGTAGTGCTCCAGAGATACTCTTAATCCATGGTTTTCTGGGTCATTCCTGATGTATTCAGTGACCATGTAGTACTGGGGATTACATCAAGGCAAAGCAGGTGCACTAACCTATGAACTATCTCTTCAACATAACAGCTACAGTTCTTTTATTGCTGTTCAAGGAAGATGAAAGAACAAAGATGAAACTGTTTCAGTTGCTTTTCTACTAGAGGAAATGAAAGTTTCCCCAGAAGTGTCCATTAGTTGTCAAGTTGTGTGGACTCATGGTCATGCCCAGGTGCAAGGTAGGGTGGAAAATAAACAATGTGAGAATTGTGTTCCTTCAATCATGAGCCATCATCCAGGGTAGGGGTAGTCAAACATTTCTATCAGGGGACACATTGTAAATACATGTTCAGCTCTTTAATCTAGATGATCTTTGCAGGAGCTGCTCAATTATGTCGCTATGGAAGAGCAATATAGATACAATATTTTCTCTCTCCCTCCCTCCCTCCCTCCCTCCCTCCCTCCCTCCCTCCCTCCCTCCCTCCCTCCCTCCCTCCCTTCCTCCCTTCCTTCCTTCCTTCCTTCCTTCCTTCCTTCCTTCCTTCCTTCCTTCCTTCCTTCCTTCCTTCCTTCCTTCCTTCCTTCCTTCCTTCCTTCCTTCCTTCCTCCCTCCCTTCCTCCCTCCCTCCCTCCCTCCCTCCCTCCCTCCCTCCCTCCCTCCCTCCCTCCCTCCCTCCCTCCCTCCCTTCCTTCCTTCCTTCCTTCCTTCCTTCCTTCCTTCCTTCCTTCCTTCCTTCCTTCCTTCCTTCCTTCCTTCCTTCCTTCCTTCCTTCCTTCCAATTTTGGGCCACACCTGGCATTGCTCAAGGATTCTTTATGGCTCTGAGCTCAGGAATCAGTCCTGGTGGGGCTTGGGGGATGATATGTGGTGTCAGTGATTGAACCTGGGTCAGCTGCATGTAAGGCAGCATCCTGCCCACTGCATGATTGCTTTGGTTTGATGATATTTAATTTATCAATCTTATTATAGTTGAGATAACCTGGCCACAGTGGTGTTAACACTTCTAGTTTGGGTGTCCAAAGTTACTGTCCCTTTACCACCACCAAAGGACCTCCATAACAGTCGTTATGTCATTTTATGTCATTTCTAGTACACCTTTTTCCTTCATCTCTGCTCCTCTCTGTACCTCAGTTCTTGGTACCTCAGTTCTAAAGTTTGATACTATATATTCCTTTATGCACTCTTCATTCATTCAATCGTTCATTCATTCATTATGTTCTCATAAATTATTTGTTCTTCCTCTGACTTATTTTCCTTTACATAATGCCCTCTAGCTTGATTCTCATTGTAACAGGCAATTTTCTCTCTCTCTTTTTTTTTTACAGTTGGGGATTTTCTGTATTTTAGTAAAACTTCATTGACAAAATAGCAGCAGGACTGATTTGAGACCTCATACTTGTTTACTAATCCCTGCCCCCAAATTGGTGCATTGTTTCCAAGTCACATTCAGATTTAATTATGAATAAGGATGAAAGGAGAGGATCATTAGTGGGAACTGTTTCTATCACACAAGACAGAAGCACTCTCTTGGTATATTCTTCCCACCACATTTTATCAAGTTTGCATTACATTCTTCAGCTGTAAGTTGAAAAATTAATAATAAAGTTAGAAAAAACATCTTAGAAAAGCTTTGAGGTATCAGTTAGAGACTGGAGGAAACCTGTAGACTCTCACACCATGTCTGTTCTTGGTAATGGATTGACTGACTTGGGTGGCAGGGCGTGGTGGACAGTGGCTGCTGCCTGCCAATTTTCCATTCTCCTCCTTCTTCCTTATTACTCAGCAAGAGGAAGCAATGCATTTAGATAAAGTGGTATACTTCCAGGTTCTCATGAACCAAGAAGTGGTTGTGTGACTTTATTCTGGACAGTGAAATGCCTAGCAATCTATCTTCTTGCACATAAGTCTTGGGATAGCCAATTTTTTTTAAGAACTCAGCTTTCCTCAGCATGAACTTTTGCTCCTCTGATTTCTCTTTGTCCTTCCTGCTTGGACAGAGACACCTTGTAATTATAGCACATTAATTACATTGTTTATAGAAGGGTAGAAGCAGGTAAATACCAGGTTCTGTTGTAGAGCTACTCTACCAAATCCGGGATGTCGTACATGTTGCAGGAAAGAATAAAATCCTTAGCCAATGTAAGCCTTTACTTGCTTGGAATTTCTGTGGTTAGAAGGTGGGTGCTTTCATGCAAGATATGCAGAGAATCTTGATAAACTCAAGTGAGGGGAAAAGATATGCCCTTCCCACCTGGTGGTCAGGAGAATGATGCTTCTTATTTTCTTCTGACTCTGTGGTGAGACATTCCTTTTCTTCTTAGTCAGGGTTATTATTCTGTAGTTTTTAATGCTCTTTTTGGTTGAGATTAGCTTAGCATGTCCTATTACAGAGAACATGCTGTGAGGTGGTGTCTGGGATCCTGATTTTCCACTTTAGTTCCCACCACACCTTATTTATTTATTAGGTCACTGCTGTTTCTTCAAAGCTATTCAAGCTGTTTAGAGTTACTGTGACTGCATTTTCTCAGTTGAAGTGTTGAATATCATTTGAAGAGTCTAGAAAATGAATCGCTTTAAACATTAGAACTATTTCATAATATTTCAGTTGATATATGGATTGACTGTATATTTTTATATTAGATACTTTTAATTCTATCATATAGAGGTAACTATTGTCAATACTTAGTAGTCTTACCTCCTGGCTACAGTCCAGATAGATACACCTATATATTTCACACCTGATTGATATCTTAATGAATATTCAGTTTTGTATCTTGCTGTTCCTTTTCATAGAATGAAATGACCAGGACTTTATTTTCCATAGAGCATGTAGTCTTTTAAGTTGGGTTCTTTTCTTTTCTTTTTTTTTTTTTGCTTTTTTTTTTTTTTTTTTGGTCACACCTGGCTCTGCACAGGGGTTACTCCTGGCTCTGAACTCTGGAATTATCCCTGGTGGTGCTCAGGGAACCATATGGGATGCTGGGAATCGAACCCGGGTCGGCCGCATGCAAGGCCAACGCCCTATCCGCTGTGCTATTGCTCCAGCCCCAAGTTGGGTTCTTTTAGGGGCTGCATAACAGTTCACCATATTGCAAACTGTTTTATTTTTAAACATTCACTATAGACAGGTATTTTAGTTGGCTGGAATTTGATCACTATAAATAATATTATAATGAATAATATACAGATAAATTTTGAACTTTCGCTTTTCCAGATTTTTTTTAGAATAGATGAGAAATTAACTAGAAATAAAACTTCTTGATCAAATAGTTATAGTTATTTTTTAATACTGTTAAGTTCCCTTTAGAAGGTTAGTATTGAGTTGTAATTCCATTAGTAGTGTGTGTATAGGTTTGTGTTTATCTATTTCTAATCTCCCAAATAGTTTTAGCAAAAGCAAGATGATTTCAAGCCTTTAAATCTTATTTCAAATGTTAACTTTAGTATGCTTTATTTTATTGTGAATTCATTCATTGTAGTTTTCTTACAGACATTTTAATTATTTTCATATTATTGACATAAATTATCTTTTCCCTGTTTTATAAAAATGTAGATGTATGGTGTAAGTGTACATTAGTTTATAAATTGTTCTTGTTTTGGGGACATATCTAGCTCCACTTAGGAATTAATCCTGGCTCTGTGCTCAAGGATTACTCCTGGTAAAGCATAGGGAATCATATGTGTTACAAAGGATACAACTTAGGTTGGGAGCATGAAAGGCACCTTGCTTGCTGGACTATCTCTCTGGCCCCTTGCACATATTCTTATGTAAAGTTCATACTTCCTGAGAGCAGTTAAGATAGAGAAGAGACCTGTATGACAATAATAGCTGGGGGTGATAATGCTGGAAAGAACTGAGTGTTAAAAGTAGATAAAGGAGGGGCTGGAGTGATAGCACAGTGGGTAGGGTGTTTGCCTTGCACGCGGCTGTCCCGGGTTCAAATCCCAGCATCCCATATGGTCCCCTGAGCACCGCCAGGGGTGATTCCTGAGTGCATGAGTCAAGAGTGACCCCTGTGCATTGCTAGGTGTGACCCAGAAAGAAAAAAAAAGTAGGTAAAGGAATAGTCTTCAATATTGCAGACCACAATGCCAAAAAAAGAGACAGAGAGAGAGAGAGGGACAGAGACAGAGACAGACAGACAGAGAGAGAGAGTGAGACAGTGAAAGAGAGAGAGGAACAGAGAGACAGAGAGACAGAGACAGAGACAGACAGAGACAGAGAGAGAAACAGAGAGAGAGAGAAGAAAAGTGCCTGCCATAGAGACTAGCAGGGGATAAGGGGAAAGGCTGTTGGGAGGGAACCTGGGAATAATGATACTAGGAAATGTACACTGGTGGAGGGATGGGTGTTGAAATACCATATGATTGAAATCTAATTATGAACAGCTTTGTAAGGGTCTATCTCACAGTGATTCCATAAAAAAGTAAAAATTTGTACTTATGTTCTTGGAATGGATTAATGCTATCTCCTAAATATGACATAACTGATCTTTCTAGGATACTCTTATTAAAATAGTAGCACTGTAGCACTGTCCTCCCACTGTTCATTGTTTTGCTCGAGTGGGCACCAATAATGTCTCCATTGTGAGACTTTTTGCTACTGGTTTTGGCATATTGAGTACTCCACGGGGAGCTAGCCAGGCTCTGACATGAGAGTGGGATACTCTCAGTAGCTTGCCAGCCTCTCTGAGAGGGATGGAGGAATCAAACCCCGGTCGGCCGCATGTAAGGCAAATGCCTTACCCGCTGTGCTGTCATTCCAGCCCATGGACACATGACAGATGAAAAAATTGGAGCAAAGCAAAGAATGCAAAGTGCAGTTTTCATGACAGGCAGTTTGGATGAAGGAAGGAAGGAAGGGCAGTGTGAGTGCAGCACAGTTACCTGGATACAGGAGACCAAGGAGTCAGGAGTCAGCAGCGCAATTCACATGAGCTCAAGTCACCCACACACAGTCCAGGGTCTGTGCCAGGGAGTGTCCCCAGACACTCATCTGCACACAAGTCACACGTGTATCCTTCCTTGTTCCAGAGGTACTCTGGCATTGAAATGGGACAGGACAAGCTCCATAATATTTAACCATAAGTGAAAAGAAGTGTCATGGACAAATTCTGTCATAATCCAATGAGTAACACTTGCATTAGGATTCTGCTAGGGTTAGGAAAGACTAATCTGGCCTGAGCACTATAGTCTGGGATCTATAGCAAGAGGTCCCCAGGAGAGCCACCCTATAAGCTTAATGTATCTCTGTGTCCATAAAAGTAGATGAGAAAGATTATGCAAGTAAATCTAAGAAGGTTGTTGGACTAAGGAAAGGAGAAACACACCCCTGGGTGGTATTCTGCCCTTGAGCAGATCTCCTGGCTGTAGGAGGTCTTTGTCTTATCTTAGAAGAGCTTCCCTGGGAAGGAAGGGCTTTCATCTGTTGATTGTGCTACATCAGCTGGGTGTAGTTGCTACCAGAGATGCTTGCAGGGTGGGCCAAAGACCTAGGCTGCAAGAAGGAGTGTGGAGAGACTAGCACGGTGGTGGAGGGGGGCAGGAGGAGACAGGAATGAGGGGCAGGATGAGACTGGAATGCGCAATTTAGTGAGACTGGAACAGCCCTCTGTGGAGAATGGAATAAACAGCAACTGATCACCAAGCAGTTTATGGCCCTGTTCTCTCCTTCATGTGTCCACTCCAGCTGAGTTGTGTAAGTTCACAAAATAAATATTGAAATTGTAAATAACAAATTAGTGTGAGTAGCAGGAAACATCAATCAGTATTTTTGGTTGAATTGGGAGATATTAAACTTTTTTAGATGTTCATTCATGACATTTATATTTGTGAAATGCATATGTATTTATTTATCTTCACACACACACACGGACAATTTTCCCCACTTAGAATGAGGAAGGTACAGATTTTATTTTTGGTGAAAATGCACTGGGAAAAGTGAAATTTCAAGTCTATTCCTTGACCATACCTCTGCATTGAATTGCAACTGTGTGTATAATCATTTCCTTAACAAAGTTTTTCAAAATCCATGATTCTAAATGTAGTATATTTCACTAACATTTTCAGCTGCTTTTTGAAACTCAAATATTTGTATCTCCCCTACTGCTTTGAAAGTGGTGATGTACTTTATCAATAAATATTCATAAACAATAGACCCTTGGCATTTATTTAAATCAGTTTGATGACTTTAATTTCCTTGGATCTAAAGCAAAGACTTGCATGGGAATATAGTACTTCACATTTTATTATAGTCATGCATTATGAATTAGATAGCTCTTGAATACTTTGCTTTTCTTAAACTTTAATCTCCTCTTTGTTCTCAAAAAAAAAGATTCTTGGAGAAATTATTTCAAGACTATATATATATATATGTATATATACATATATTTGAGAAACTGTTCTCTTGAGTTTAAAAGTTCTAGATGGTGGAGAAGTGACCTTTGTGGTTTTGGTTGCATCTACTCATCCTTTTCCGCTGACCAGCTCAATGAACTAAGATTCCTCATTGTGAAACCAGAAACTGATGATGTCATGTCTGAGAATCTCAGTGTAGGGCTTATATAGTGGGAAGGAAAACACTTTTATTTTTTTTCTTCTTTCAATAAAACACAATATTATCTCTCATTCTTGTCTAAAATAAATATTTTATGTCTGATTGTTACTCTAACAAGATCTCTGTAGGACTAATGCATCAGTTAAACTGGCAATCTACTAAGTCTGTGGTAACCTGTCTTAAAATTATAGCAAGATATAAATTCTCTGTCAAAGAAAATTATTGCTTTCAAACCTTGAATAAGATTGATGATTGATTATCATAAGGAATCATTTCTGTTCAGTTAGTGTGTAATAAAAATAGAATTGATGAAATTTACTTAGATTACAATGCACTTTCTTGTCTCTGTGTTGGATATTTTAATTAACATAACACCTTTAATATCTGGTAACACAGTATTTTGTTCCGAGATAGTTTATTCAAGATAGTCACTAATTTAACTCAGTATATAATTGTAACAACTAGAATTTCTTTTATTTTTCTTTATTTTTATTTTTTTGCTTTTTGGGTCATACCTGGCGATGCACAGGGGATACTCCTGGCTCTGCACTCAGGAATTACCTTTGTGGTGCTTACGGGACCATGTGGGATGCTGGGATTTAAACACGGGTTGGCCGCATGGAAGGCAAATGCTCTACCCGCTGTGCTATCGTTCCAGCCCAATAACTAGCTAGAATTTATTTATTTATTTTTATTAATGCGTCACTGTGAGGGTGCAGTTACAGAGTTTCGTGCCTGTGTTACAGTTATACAATACTCGAATACCCATCCCTCCACCAGTGCCTATTCTCCTCCATCAATGGCCCCAGGGTCCCTCCCCCCCTCCTCCCATGCTGTCTCCCCCCCATCCGCCCATGACAGGGAATTCCTTATTGTTCTCTCTCTCCTTTTGAGTGTTATGGTTTGAATGGAGATACTGGGTGGCTATCATGTTCAATCTATAGTCTGCTTTCAGCCCACCTCTCCCATCCTGAGTGGATCCTCCACTACACTTTAGTTGGTGTTCTCTTCTCTATCTGAGCTGCTCTCTCCCCCAGCATGTGAGGTCAGCTTCCAAGCTGTGGAGCAGTCCTCCTGGTATTTATTGCTACTATTCTTGGGTGTTATTCTCCCATTCTGTTGTTTTATATTCTGCAAATGAGTGCAATTTTTCTGTGTCTGTCTCTTTCTTTCTGACTCATTTCACTTAGCACGATACTTTCCATGTTGATCCACTTATATGCAAAGTTCATGACTTCATCATTTCTGACAGCTGCATAGTATTCCATTGTGTAGATGTACCAAAGTTTCTTTAACCAGTCATCTGTTCTCGGGAACTCGGGTTTTTTCCAGATTCTGGCTATTGTAAACAGTGCTGCTATGAACATACAGGTGCAGATGTCATTTCGACTACTTTTTTGCCTCTCCGGTATATATTCCCAGAAGTGGTATTGCTGGGTCAAATGGGAGATCATTTTCTAATGTTTTGAGAATCGACCATGTTGTTTTCCAAAAGGGCTGAATCAGTTGGCATTCCCACTAGCAGTGTAGGAGGGTTCCTTTCTCCCCGCATCTATGCCAACAGCGGTTGCTTTTGTTCTTTTGAATGTGAGCCAGTCTCTGTGGTGTGAGGTGATATCTCAGGTGTTTTGATCTGCATTTCCCTGATATTAGTTATGAAGAGCATTTTTTCATGTGCCTTTTAGCCATTTGTATTTCTTCCTTGAGAAAATTTCTGTTCATTTCTTTGCCCCATTTTTTGATGGGGCTGGATGTTTTCTTCTTGTAGAGGTCAGCCAGTGCCTTGTATATCCTTGATACCAACCCCTCATCAGATGGGTATTGGGTGAATATCCTTTCCCATTCTGTAGATTGCCTTTGTATTCTGGTCACTGTATCTTTTGCGGTGCAGAAGCTTCTTAGTTTAATTTAGTCCCATTTGTTTATCTCTGTTTCCACTTGGTTGCTCAGTTGCGTGTCATCTTTGAAGATACCGTTAGCTTCAATATCGTGGAGGGTTTTGGCAACCTTGTCTTCCATGTATCTTATGGATTGTGGTCTGATGCTGAGGTCTTCAATCCATTTTGATCTGACTTTTGTGCACGGTGTTAGGTCGAGGTCTAAGCCCATATTTTCACATGTGGTTGTCCAGTTATGCTAGCACCATTTGTTAAAGAGGCTTTCCTTGCTCCACTTCACATTTCTTGCTCCCTTATCAAAGATCAGATGATCATATAGTTGGGGTTGCATGTAGGGATATTCCACCCTGTTCCATTGATTGGCAGCTCTAGCTTTGTTCCAGTACCATGCTGTTTTAATTGTTACTGCTTTATAGTAAAGTTTGAAGTTGGGGAGGGTGATACCTCCCATCGTCTTTTTCCCAAGAATTGCTTTAGCTATTCGTGGGCGTTTATTGTTCCATATGAATTTCAGAAGTGTTTGATCAATTTCTTTGAAGTATTTCATGGGTATCTTTATAGGGATTGCATTGAATCTGTCTAGTGCTTTGGGGAGTATTGCCATTTTGACAATGTTAAGTCTTCCTATCCATGAGCAGTAAATATGCTTCCATTTCCTTGTGTCCTCGTTTATTCCATTGAGTAGCAAATAACTAGAATTTATTAACCTTGAATCATGTCCTAGTCTGGTCTGTACTGACACATAAAGTCCTCAGATAACCTAGAAAAATCTACTTGCCTAGTTGAGTAGGGATACATCACCACTGATAGATTTATACATGTTTCAGAAATACCCCGCACTCTGGGCAGATCTAGCTCCATAACCAGACCCAGTCTTGATGGAAAAACTCATATACTGGATTATAGCCTTACGTGCTCCTTCAGCAAGAAGCCCTTTCATGTTGTAGCCCAACCCACAAGTCTACACATTCTGAAGTACATAGTGTAGATTATCAATCCACTTAAATGTAAGAAGGAGAACTCTATAGCTTGAAAAGAATTATTAGAAGCACAGTGAGTGAGTACTGGACTCAAAAGGAAAGGAAAATGGAACCTCTTAACTTTCATAATTTCCTGAGTGGATTGAGAATTTAGCCAGAAGTTGAAGAAAACTCTTTCATCAGTTCCGAAATGTTGGCATTTATGTGAGACACTGAGCAGAATCACTGGAACAACCTCTTAACTTAGGCCCAGGGTTTATAAGTGTGGGAGGAGGGAAGGAGTGGGGTTTGTAATAAACCTGAGGAGCGAGGCTGCTCAAAGAGATGTAACAATTCAAACACCTCAGAAAGTGAAATGCTCAAAGATTACTTAAGACTGCATTACTTTGAACACTCTTTTTAGATATATTGATGTGTACAGAACTGATAAGATAAAGACTTGGAACATGAAGTTATATCTTCAAGTCATCACACATGGACTCCTTATGTTTCCCAGGATTATTTATGGGTATTAGCTATGCCAAGAAACAAGGTATCACATAGAGAAGGAGTGCTGAGAACCATTTTGGAGACAGAAGGGTGTCAGATGGGCAGCCACAGCTTCACACTGTGTCAGATAGGAAGAGTGACTGGGATGAAAAAAAAGTGACTGTTGTAGTAAGGCAGCACTAGCAGAATGGGTGGCAAAATCCCATTATCTAGGAGAACATGAGATCTCAGAGACTCTGCCATAACAGAGAGACGCATTTGGGAACTCTGAGCTAAAGCCTTCAGACTGTTTCCCACATGTCTTGTTGGCACACTTGTTTTCTTGTGAAGAGCATAAGTGAGCATTGAGAAGCACGGGGTGTAGTAAATCAAGATTAGTACAAACTGTATCAAAGGGGATAGAGATTTTCATGGAGTGGGCCAACATACAGTCATTGAGACTGATGCTGTGAACTGAGGAACCAGCACAATATACGAGGCAGAAAACTCACCGTGCAGAGACAGTCAAAATGAAAATGGAGGAAGACACATTGCAGAAGAAAATACATACTAGGAAGGGAAAAAAATTCACTTTAAAGCCATGATTTATTTGCCGGGAAACTTGATACACATGGTGTAATATCCTATTCTCTATAATAAGTTTTTATTGTTGTAAATGATAACTGCATTTATTGTAAATGATAACTGCAATTCTCATTATACACACAAGGAGAATGAATTTTAGGGTGGTAGAGTAATTGACATGATTTTAGAGGTAGATTAAGCATTTAGACATAAGTTGATCAGATTTCAAAACCTGAATATTTAAAAATTGTCGTCTGTTATCAGAATTTGACAAAAGGGTTCTTGAGATATGTAATCAATAATGCTTGAGAAATATTAAAATAACCATGGTGAACATACATGAATAGAGCATCAGCCAATATGCATTTTTAGGGAATTTTTAGACATTTGAGTAGGACTTAGATTAGGTTGTTGGCAAAGGGCAAAGATAAGATGTAAGAGATTTTTCAAATGAAGAAAAAATGGGATTGGGTGTCTGACTGGATAATAAGACAAGGAGAGGGAAGAAGAAGGCAGCAGTTAATGGAAAAAAATATTCACTTGGGATTTAGGAGAGACAGTATTAATGGTTCTGTGTTTAAGATGTGAACACTCAGAATAAAGGATCACTTTCAACTGTGTGTCTTTGAAAAGGAGAGGAATTAGATTAGATATCCTTTAAGACTTTCTCTAGCTCTAAAATTCTATGCATCTTTGACTCAAAGATGAGTCAAAGGTTGCAAGCCTGGGTGGTTAGAAGAACATTCTTTCATCAGTGTAAATATATTAATAGGAAAGGGAGTGGTTAATTTTTTGAAAAGAAGGCATGTATTCAGCTGCATATGGCCCTTATCCAAATGCACCCTTGCCCTTCACCGGATTTCCCACCACAAAAATCCTTCCAACCCTCATCTTTTACCAACCCTTCATCTTCCAGCCACAGTCTCACATTCCAATCCCTTGTCTCCCTTGCCTTGTGCTAATACCACACTGAGTAATCACTTCTAGTCTTGCAAAGTGTATCTAGTTACACTGTAGTCTAGAGTTGCCAGTCTACCTATTCTTTCTAACAGAGGAAGAGAGGTCAAGAAAACATTTCATTGGAATTATTTACTAAGGAAATACTTCTAGTTTGAAAAAAAAACTTGTGTATCTTGGAATCATAATCACATAAGTCTAAATATATAGGGACCCGTTCTCAAAATATTTATAATTTATAAGATACAACATATGAAAATCAAAATCGGCAAAATAGATGAGTTAGGGAAATAATTTTCTTTTTAGAGAATCTTTCAGTAGAGAATCTTAAATAATGAAAAGTATTAAATAATTTAAACATAACTGTAAGGTTAAAACATGTTACTAAAATGAGTGTTTTTAGATATTCCATATGGTGGAATATGGGATACATTTGTGAATGGGAAGGTAACCATTGTACTTGCATTAGTAATCAAGCTGAAACAATATTTGGAGAAAGTAGGCTACACCTAATGTTCCAGGATTTTTGCTGACTCAAACTGGCAGCAGGAAATAGGGTAAGAAACTTCTCAGCTTTCTGTTCAAATGAGATTTGCAAAAGAGCAGGGAGTGTCGGTCATCAAAGTGATTTCTTAGACATCTTTTGCGGAAGACATTTTCTCCATGATTGAGGTTAGATAACAGATACAAACACTTCAGTTTCCAACACATTCTTGTAAAGCAAGAATACATGCATGGCAGGTTTGCACCCTTTTTTTCATGCTAGTAAGACCAAGTAGTTTTTGACTTTTTAAAGGTTTTAGGGTATTCCAGATTAGACTTTTTCCAGCCCCACTCCTGTCAGATCTGGCATTCCACTATTAAAAACTTTTGTTGAAAGTTCTTTGATTATCACCAAAGAATTTTGATTATAAAAATGTGGTTAAATTCAAATAATAAAATACAGAGATGGCATCAATTCTTGCCCTTAGAGGTTTTGCAGTCATAGATCATTCATGTAACCCTTTTATATCTTTCTTAGCTTCACAAATTTGCTTCTTAAGGAAATTTCCAGTAAGGAAGCTAGAAGAATTATTTAATATTCAAATGGAGAGATCTCTATCACCTAATTGTCTGCAGTCATAGAGTTGGAGATTAATGTCTAAAATATTCTTTTACATTACATAAGTGACTGATACCATAAAGACTAAAGAAAGTACCCAAGGTCTTCCATTAGTTAATGGCAGATCCTTACACTGTGATCCAACATATGCATATGTGAATATACCAGCTTGGGAGAGTCAGGGAACTCTGCAGCTAACTCAGTTCATTGTCATCACTTAGGAACTAAGGAACTCTTAAGCACAGTATTGAAAAGGGCAGAAGTATAGATATAGGTTCTAATCACCTAAGTTAAACTCAGGATATGGGATAATATATACAGACACCTCTTAAAGATGATCTTTGTGGCATCCATTAAAAAGAAAGTCCTCTATGAGTTTTGAATATTTTGCATATTATAGCAGTTATTTTATGCTCAGGAATTGAAGCATATGCTTTATCTGTAGGAGTTTTGGTTTTGTTTGTTTTTTGTGGAAGGGAAAATGCTAAAAGAAATGTATGTTAATTTTTTTTTTGTCTGTTCCACTTTCACAACTGCCTTTCTCTCTTAAGTCATTGAGTTACTTTTTTGTTGTCTCATGAACATGCTTTTCTTGGCAGCAGAGAAAGTCAAGAAGAAAGGAGTGGAAATATAGGAAGAGGGAGAAAGTTTGGAGAGCTGGCTCTTTCCCTGCTGCAGGCATTGTGTTATTTCCTCACTGAAGTCAGCAGTTGCCTGCTCAGGCAGGCAAAGAAGAAGCTCCATGGCAAAGGAGGGTTCCTAAGCCTGCCAAAGTCAACCCATGACGATTCTGACCTCTCTTCTTTCCTTGATTTAAAGAAATCTGCCCCAAGAAAACCTCTTTCCAAGGGTCTTTAAAAGAGATTTTCTTGGATTTGGTGTTTCTAGTGAATTTGGGGAATGATCTCCATGTTAATTTTTACTATTATAACTTAATTTTGTGTCCATTAAGAAATAGATTTGTCAAGCAAGGCATACCTGTTTGCTTTATGCTGGTCAGTGCTCTTACTAGCTTACTTGGTTTACTAGCCTTCCTTGACTTTATTTAAATCATGTGTTGCTGAAAAGGTTGCACTTCTGCTCACTAAACCATCTGGAATTCACATGTTAAAAAGATTGTTCCCTGAAGTAGATAATCATCTTTCCAGTAAAACACTGTGTCAAGCTACCAAGTGATGATTACCCTTGGGTGGGGCTTTGGTATTTCTTGTTGGCAGACAGTTTGTTCTCTTAGTCAAAATGACAGTACATGAAAAGTTATATTCACTAAGAAATTAATTGTACAGACAGACATCTCGAAATAAGTAAAGTGCAAGTGAAAAGAAAGTAAAACGTGGTGTTTTATACTTTGATGAATCGCACGTTATTTGCATCTTCTTATGTCAAACCCTGGTAGCTACATGCTTGTAGTCTGACAAGAACTGCAAATAGTGGTTATTTTTGAGTTAGCATTAGAGGAAATTTATAGAAAAATATAAAGTATAAAGCATAGAAACCAAAAAGTCTATAGATTTGCGCATTTGTTGCCAAATCCTTGTTTCAGTAGTAGAAATGCCCTCCTTTCACTCGGTTCACAACACTTAATAAGTGTAATGAATAGTTTATATCAAACCAATGAAATATTTAAAGAATAAATATGTGTGAAATTAGAAGCAATTTGATGTTATTAAGGTACAAATCCATATAGCGCCCCCCACCCACCCAGGCATAGTAAGTAGAAAATGAGAAACAGTTCTCAGTGCTATGCATTTAAAAGTTTCAGTAAACTAGATGCATTTTTACTTATTTATTTAACAAAACATGGCTTTCATGGTTCTATGACTGCAAATGATACAACAGAGTTCTAGCCTCTCATGCCTATCTTTTCCACTTGTGATTTGAATATTAAGATATTTGAATCATTTCAAAATGATTCATGCATTGACATGTCTTGCTAGCCAGGTGGTTTTTGATAAGGACTTCCTCACAACGAACGAAGCTTTGTGACTTCTAAATGTTCAAATTTCATTTAGATAGGCAAATATAGCCTGTATCTGTCTTCTATTTTAGAGTCATGGGTAATATGGTGGGCTGTATATTCTCTTAGTGCCTAAAATACTTATGAGAAAAGTCCTTAAGCTGTTAGGTTTTGGGATAACCATTTGGGTCAGTGACTGAGGTGTTCTTTTGGCTTAAAGCTCATCCATGATAGTGAATATCAAAGGCAATCAAGTGCAGAAACAGATGAAAGTAAGGCCCAGTTTGGGGATTACTTGTCAAATGATTTCTAGAACATTAGGAATGTTCTGTAGCTCTTAATAGAGTGTACCCTCCTGTCTCATCCTCTTCATTACTGCTGGCCAGTCAGGGCTCACGATGACTATAACTTTTAGGAGACTAGATGGAGTCTTCAACACTAAATATCATCTTTATTTCTAGGTAAAGAAATTTATTGTTATTAAGGATTTCTAGTAGGCATTTAGGTAGGCCATTTAATGGACCACATTCAAATGAATTTGGGGAAAAAGCATCTAGTAGGAAATTGGGACTCTCTTTGTGGAAAGAAGAGCACATGCACATGGACCAAACATAATGACCTCTCAGTGTCTGTGCAAGCCATAATGCCCAAAAGTAGAGAGAGAGAGAGTGTATGGGAAATATTGTCTGCTAGAGAGGCAGGGGGAGGGTGGGAAAGGGGAGGTATACATAGGATATTGGTGGTGGGGAATGTGCACTGGTGAAGGGATGGGTGTTTGATCATTGTGAGATTGTAACCCAAACATGAAAGCTTGTAACTGTATCTCACAGTGATTCAATAAAATTAAAAAAAAAAAGGAGAGTGCATGCATTCATATCCAGAAGGCCTGAAAGGTATCAGCTAAAAGAAATCCAAATGAAAAAAATACTCTAAGGCACATCTTAATCAGAATGATGACAATCATAGATAGAATACTGAGAGCAGTAAGGTCAAAGAAGGAAATTGATTATAAGGAAGCATTCTTAAGATTTATAGCAAACTGGGACTGGAGTGATGGCACAGCTGAGAGGGCATTTGCCTTGCATGTGGCTGACCCGGGTTTGATTCCCAGCATCCCATATGGTCCCCTGAACACCTCCAGTAGTAATTCCTGAGTGCAGAGCCAGGAATAACCCCTGTCCCCTGTTCATTGCTGGGCGTGACCCAAAAACCAAAAAAAAAAAAAAACCCAAAAAACCAAAAAAAAAAAAAGACTTATAGCAAACTTATCTTATGAAACCCTCTGGGACTGAAGACAGTGGTGGTATATAGTAAAAAAATTCAATGAAATGAACGCCTCATAAAGAATACCCAGGTAGACTTTCATTTATATTTGAAGGAATAATACACAACTTTACAAACAACTTAGGAACTTCATAGACTCAAAACCATTGTTACAAGAAATAAATGGGCTACTTTTAAACAAGGCAACTCCCTCTTACTGTCTTCTAAACACACAATGGCACTGGTTCTGAGACCACTGGATAGGAACCACTTGAGAGTGACTGACAAAAACTTTGCAAGGATATTTTAGCAACTGGTCCAGCCCACATGTTGCACATATTTTTTTTTATTAGTGTTAGAAATAACTGATGGGGAAAAGAAGGAAGTGGAGCAAAATAAAATTTGTTCTAAGGACTGAAGAGATAGTACAGTGGTTAGGGTGCTTGCTTTTTACATGGCCAAGCTAGATTTGATTCTCAGCACCCCATATGGTTCCCCAAGCCCCACTGGACATGATCCCTGGGCACAGAGCCAGAAGTAAGCCCTGAGCACAGCTGGGTGTGATCTGATTTCTCCCAAAATTCCTAAATATGTTCTTTTTTCTCATATGCCAGTTTACCTGCTACAAAATTCTAACTTGAACTTGCTAGCACAAGTATTTATTGATGCAATTCAGAACTATTCGAGTTATCATGTTACAAGACAGAAAACAAAACAAATACTAAGGCATTTTCTTCCAAGAAGCACATAAGGATTTTGATGATCAAGTCTGTTGATCCTCATTCATAAACTCTTTATCTGCGGCTCTTAGAATTTAGAAGGGGTCCATTTATATGAAAAAATTCTGTTTGTGAAGAAGAGATTGTTTAACTTCATTTTATATTTCTTCTAAAGAAGAACTTGAGTCCAGGTATTCTGGACAAATATTAATCTCCTCTAATTCGATTGTTCTCAGAAAATAGTAAATATTAGTAACAAGCTATGTTGAAGAAATCTGTAGTCAGAATAGGAGAAAGCAAGAGTGAGAGAAATAAATAGATTTTGTTGTTGTTGTTTTGTTTTTGAATAACTGGTGCCTGGGGAAGAATGTGTCCTGTGAAAATTCCAGAACCATAGACTGGAAGAAGAATTTTTTTTTTCTTTTTGGGTCACACCCAGCGATGCTCAGGGGTTACTCCTGGCTTTGCACTCAGGAATTACTCCTGGCTATGCTTGGGGGACCATATGGGATGCCGGGGATCGAACCCGGCTCGGCCGCGTGCAAGGCCAACGCCCTACCCGCTGTGCTATCGCTCCGGCCCCAAGAAGAATTTTTTTTTTTTTCAGTGAGAGCCACATAGAAATCTCCTATTCTGCTGAGGTTCCTATTCTCTGTTCATCATCTTTGTGGTAAATCCTGTCTATCCTCCAGGTTCATTCTCTAAGACATTGCCTTAGGGATAATTTTAGGGCTCACTGATTGGCTAACACTGGTCCACACCCAGGCTAGTCAAGGTTCTGCAGAGACCGAAGACCTGTGTTAGTTGTCTCTCTAAAGCACTCTCTGGACTGAGTTCTACCTCTTTGGTTTTTTCCTGGATAAAATTAATTTATAACTCAGGGTTATGTGGGGGATCATATCAATACGAGCTATGAGAGGACATGGCACATAAAACCTACTCAATAATATTTGAACTAGAGATGTCATTGATAGAAGCTATAACTAGCTTGCAGTTGGGGAGAAGAAACTACCTCTGGGCTTTGCTACAAGATTAGGTAATGCTCATCTCTTTAATATGTTTACTAAATTCAAACCAGCGCTATGCTAGGGTTGTTGGAGACCTCCTCAAAACTGATGTCGACTCTCCAAAGTTTCACGTTTTCGGTTCTGAATCTGTATTTCTCTTCACTATCATGGATAGTTAGAGTTTCAATATAGTTTATTCCAGTCTGTTTTTTCCTTGTTTCCACTCTCATTAAAGAAAATGTGAGAGCCCTCGAACCCGGAGCCCTCCCTGCTTCTGATTCCCAGGCCTCCACACTGCTCACAGCAATGGTGTGGGCAATTCTCCAGGGCGCCAGCTTTGCTTCCCATCTGAAGTGTGCGACACCCCCCTCCCCACCTCCCCCCCCCACTTCGCGGTAGTGGGTGTGCCCTCCTCATAAGTGGGCGTGACCTATTTTGGGGAGCAGTTATTTTTCCCTTTCCTGGCACTCTGGACTCACATCTTCATCTCCATCACCTAATTCTCAGGAGAATATCCTGGCCATCAGAAACACATTAGGCCAATAGTCCAGTAGCCTATTCCTATTGCACCATAATACTGGCATCACAAGAAGCTCTACAAGTTTAATATTAAAGAACACATCCTCTGAAGCTTCCCGGAGAGCTCAAATAAGCTGTTGAGGAGCACCTGAGAGGAAGGTGAAACTCTAAAAGGGGGAAAAGGTGACCATCATTGACCAAGCTCATCCAGAACCCTTTCTTGCAACTAGAGGGGAAGACTAACAGTGAACTGGAAAGTCCTACCACCATACTACCTCAGTAACATGAAGAAACAGCAATAATCCCCACCACAAGGAGAAGATGATGAAAAGGGTCTAGATGCCTCAACAAGCATTACCCACAATGCGATCTCTCCAATAAATAATTCAGAGATTAAATGTTGAAAATGTTCAATGAACTCAAAGAAACGTTTCAACAGACATCCAGTAAATTAAAGGAGGACATGCAAGGAACAATGGAATGGACAGCCGAGAAAATACAGGAAGAAATGAGAGCAGAAATAAAAAAGCTACGAAAAGAAGTGTCACAAATAAAGGATTCTGTAGATGAAATTAAAAATGCAGTGGATGCCCTCAATAGTAGAATGGGTACAGCTGAAGACAGAATCAGTGAGCTTGAAGATAAGCTGCAGGAAGCTTACAGGCAACAACAAGCAATGGGGAAAGACCTCAAAATAGCTCTTAGGCGAATCAGAGACCTAGGGGATGATTTTAAAAGGAACAACATTAGAATCATCAGAGTAGCAGAAGGATAGGGAGACAACACCAATGAAAAAGTCACAGTTAAAAGTATCATTGCTGAAAAGTTCTCAGAGCTGGAGAATGCAGGCATCCAGATCCAAGGAGGCCAAAGAGTGCCAGCTAAAAGAGACCTTAGTAAAAAGACTTCAAGACATATCACAGTCAGAATGATGGATGCCACGGATAGAGACACAATATTGCAAACAGCAAGGTCAACGAAGAAAATCACATACAAAGCCGCACCCCTTAGATTTACAGCAGACCTATCAGAGGAAACCCTCTAATCCCGAAGACAATGATGGGTTATAGTGAAAAAAATCAATGAAATGAACACCTCACCCAGAATACTTTATCCGACTAAACTCTCTCTCAAACTTAAAGGAAATATACACTACTTTATGAATAAACAACAGCTCAGGAACTTCATAGACTCAAAACCAAACTAAAAAGAAGAACTAAAGGGGCTACTGTAAGACAAGAAAAACCCCTACAAGCACAACAACCCCCTACAGGAAGATGGTACAAAACCCCATGACAATAATCTTCCTCAATGTCAATGGCCTAAATGCACCAATTAAGAGACACAGAGTGGCAAAATAGATTTAGAAACTAAACCCAACATTCTGCTGACTACAAGAAATATATCTGAACAGTCAGAGCAAACACAGACTCAAACTCGACTGATGGAAACCAATCCTGTGAGCATACAGTTCCCACAAAAAAAAAAAAAAAAAAAACAAACTGGGGTGGCCATACTAGTATCCAGCAACATAAATTTTAGGTTGAAAAAGATTAGAAGGGACAGTGAAGGCCATTTTTTACTAATCAAGGGATATGTGCAGCGGGAAGAAATCACACTCCTAAACATGTATGGACCTAATGAGGGACCAGCTAAGTACTTAAAACAACTGCTAACACGGGGCTGGAGAAATAGCACAGCGGGTAGGGTGTTTGCCTTGCACGTGGCCGAACTGAGTTCAATTCCCATCATCCCATATGGTCACCCAAGCACCGCCAGGAGTAATTCCTGAGTGCATGAGACAGGAGTTACCCCTGTGCATCGCTTGGTGTGACCCAAAAAGAAAAAAAATCTGCTAATAGATTTTAAGGAGGACATTGCTGGCAACACAATAGTAGTTGAAGACTTCAACACTGCCCTATCACTTCTAGGTAGATCAACAAGATTAAAACTCAGCAAGGAAACACTGGATTTGAAGGAAGAGATAGAAGAGAGAGGGCTAATAGATCTTCACAGGGCTTTGCATCCCAAAAAAGAAAGAATACACATTTTTTTCCAGTGCACATGGAACATTTTCCCAAATATACCACATGCTGGGTCACTAAACATACTTTAATAGAATCAAGAAGATAGAAGTTGTATCAACTATCTTTCAGATCACTATGCACTGAAGATAAAAGTTAATCATGCACAGACACGGAGAACCAAATCAAACACCTGGAAATTAAACAACTCAATGTTGAACAACAAGTGGGTCAGGAAGGAAATCAAGGAAGAAATCAAAAGATACCTGGAAACAAATGAGAATGAAGACATGATTAGTAGAACCTATTTTACACAGCTAAAGCTGGGTTAAGGGGAAAATTTATAGCTCTACAAGCATTCCTCAGGAAGGAAAAAAGGGCCTACATAGATTACTTGACTTCACAGCTCAAGATCTTAGAAAAGGACCAACAAAAGGAGCCCATGTGAGGCCAGTTTCCAAGCTGTGGGGCAAACCTCCTGGTCCTTTTCTCTACTACTCTTGGGTGTTAGTCTAAAGAAAGCCTCTTTAACAAATGGTGCTGGCAAAACTGGACAACTACATGTAAAAACTGGGCTCAGACCTCTATCTAACACCATGCAAAAAAGTCAGATAAAAATGGATTAAAGATCTCAATATCAGACCAGAATCTATCAGGTACCTTGAAGACAAGGTCGGCAAAACTCTCCATGACATTGAAGTCAAAGATTATCCTTAAAGGTGACACACCATTGACCAAGCAAATGCAAACAGAGATAAACAAATGGGAGTACCTTAAACTGAGAAGCTTCTGCACCTCAAAAGATACAGTGACAAGAATACAAAGACAGTCTACAGAATGGGAAAGGATATTCACCCAATACCCATCTGATAGGGGGTTGGTATCAAGGATATATAAGGCCTTAGCTGAACTCTACAAGAAGAAAACATCCAACCTCATCAGAGAATGGGAAGTGGAAATGAATAGAAATTTTCTCAAAGAAGAAATTCGAATGGCTATAAGACACATGAAAAAATGCTCTCCATCACTAATCATCAGGGAGATGCAGATTAAAACAACAATGAAATATCATTTCACACCACAGAGACTGGCCCACATCCAAAAGAACAAAAACAACTGGTGTTTGAGTGGATGTGGAGAAAAAAGGGACTCTTCTTCACTGCTGGTGGGAATGCCAACTGGTTCAGCCCTTTTGGAAAACAATATGGAAGATTCTCAAAAATTTAGAAATTGAACTCCCATTTGACCCAGCAATACTACTCCAGGGATTATATCCTGGAGAGAGAAAAAAGTTTGTAGAAATGACATCTGCATTTGTATGTTCATTGCAGCACTGTTTACAATAGTCAAAATCTGGAAAAATCCAGAGTGCCCAAAACCAGATGACTAGTTAAAGAAACTTTGGTACATCTACACAGTGGAATACTATGCAGCTGTTAGAGAAGATGAAGTTATAAAATTTTCATATAAGTGGATCAACATGGAAAGTATTATGTTATGTGAAATGAGACAGAAAGAGAGACACAGACATAGAAAGATCGCACTCATCTGTGGAATATAAAGTAACAGAATGGGAGACTAACACACAAGAGTAGTAGAGATAAGAGCCAGGAGGTTTGTCCCACAGCTTGGAAACTGGCCTCACATGCTGGGGGAAAAGGTAGCTGAAATAGAGAAAAGAACACCAAGTAGAGGATGTTGGGATGACTCATTTGGGTTGAAAGATGCGTGCCGAAAGTAGACTATAGACTGACCATGATGGCCACTCAGTACCTCTATTGCAAACTACAACACCCAAAAGAAGAGAGAACAAAAGGGAATTCATTGCTACAGGGGCAGGGTGGGATGGTGGGGCATGGGGTGGGGCTGGTGGGAGGGATACTGGGAACATTGGTGAAGGATAATGGGCACTGGTGGAGGGATGGGTAAACGATCACTGTATGACTGAAATGCAAACATGAAAGTTCATAAGCTTGTAACTGTACCTCACAGTGATTCACAATAAATAATTTAAAAAAAGAAAATGTGAGAATTGTAGCATTTATATATTTTTCTTAATCTACAACACAATAGCATGTTTCCAAGGGAAGTTGAAGCATTGCCAAATAAATCTACAAATTAAAAAAAACTTGTAGTTGAAACTTTGGCATGTTAACAGTTTGAATGGAAAAAGCAGGGATGATCATCTGGATGTTTACATGTTTTTCCACAATCTGGGTTAATTACTTGTCAGAGAATCCATACTTGTCTTCAGAACATATAGCTCTCTTGGAAAATCAATTCCTGGCAGATGTTAGAGTACGCAAAGTCTTAACATTCTGAAAATATTTTTAATCTCATGGTTGGCATAGGTAAGATTTCCTGGAGTTGTTGAAAGTATGTTGGTTCCTGAAGTAAAACTTTGCAGATTATTTGGGATTTCAACAGGTCTTCAATGAGGATTTACTGAAGTTTTATTATTATGACACTTAATACCTCATTTGCTCTCTACCCCACCCCCTCTCTCACTGCATATAGGCCTCTCCTCTTAAAAATAGAACTCTGAGACTCCTTTGATTGTTCAGGGAAGCTACTAAATGACAGTCAGTCATCCGCTTATTATTCAATTTTTATAAGCTGCAAATATATCTACAATTGAGTAAATCTTACAAATATTTATTGAGAATCAAGCATTGGCTTAGGTTTCAAAACAGAGAAGCAAATAAGATCAAAGGGGAAGAAAACTATTAAGCAAGGAATAGAATAATAGCTATCATAGATGACAGTTTTCTTTGAGAAAGCATGTTGGTATTTTCACTGCTGGAGGATAGGAAGCGCTTTCAGAGGAAATCTAATATCTGAAAAATAAGTGTAAGTTAGCCAGTCAACAACAAGAAACTCAAAAACAAATGCATTTTTTTCTTCTTATGTTTTAAATATCTATTAAGCATGAAGAAATTTACTTCTCATTTTTAAAGAATTGCTAAGAGACAGCCAAATTCAATCCTGTGTGTGGTTATTACTTACCTGTTATTCAGAATGAATATTTTTTTGCTTCTAACTTCATATTAGGGGTCCTTGCTAGCAAAAGTTTGCCTTTTAGGAATAAAACTTGAAACAATAGGATCAACAAACATATGGGACATTTGAAAGGCTCCAGAACATCTTTGGTAATGCTAATTATAAATTTTAGTTAGACTTCAGTATGCCTGGGAAAGAATGGTGGGGAACTCACTCGGTTTGTGGTCTGTACCTTCTCCTAAACTTCCTCATGTTCCTTTACTGTGCCTGCTGCTAGAACTTGGCTTGTCAGTTTTTGAAGATAGAAGCCTGAAACTCCCATGGGTGAGTGTTTTTATTTTAAAGCCAAGATTCTCGATACAGTTAACTAGGCAAAATATGAGACAGGCAAATGGCGGTGGCAGGGGGGCGGGTGGGATTTCTGATATTCTTAGAGACACTTTAAAGCAGGGTTAAAAATGAATTTCTATGAAAGACATCACTGTCACTGTCATCTCCTTGCTCATTGATTTGTTCGAGCGGGCATCAGTAACGTCTCTCATTGAGAGACTATTGTTACTGTTTTTGGCATATCCAATACGCACGGGTAGCTTGCCAGGCTCTGCTCGAGGGCTCGATACTCTTGGTAGTTTGCCAGGCTCTCCAAGAGGGGCAGAGGAATCGAACTCGGGTCAGCCACGTGAAAGGCAAATGCTTAACCGCTGTGCTATCACTCCAGCCCATGAAAGACATACACACAATTTACATCTTTAATACTCCCACTTTTATTTCCTCTGTTTCCTAGTGGATAAGTGAATTATAATCTCTTTTCAGTATGTTACTAGAAGGATAGACATAAAAATTTAAAAAAATTTGATTTTCCATGCCTCAGAAATGAAAATCTTGCCTTAACCAAGGCTGATCATCTCCTGATTGCCTCTCTCTCTCTCTCTCTCTCTCTCTCTCTCTTCCTCTTTCTTTCTTTCTTCCTTTCTTCTCTCTCTCTTTATCTCTCTCTCTCTCTCTGTCTCTCTCTCTGCCACACCTGGTGATTCTTAAGGCTTACTTCTGGCTCTACAATCAGGGATCATTACTGATGGGTTCAGGAGACCATATGTGGTAGCAGGAATCAAACCCAAGTAGGCCTCGTGCAAGGCAAATGCCCTACTGACTATACTATTACTCTGGCCCCAAGTGATGATCATTTTATCTTATTTTAGTTTCCACATTTTCTTTTTATTGTACCACATTTTCTTAATTTCTATACAATAGCAGGACATTTGTTTTCATATTCCCCAGTTATTTTGCAACAAAACATTTTATACCTAAAAACATTTACTGTTTTCTGGAATAAATCATCAGAAGTAGCATTTTTATCTAATCCTTCCTTGCTATATCTCTCTCATTTCATGTTGTAGAATCTTTTTTCAGAGTTGTTTACTACAGACTCTTATTTTTTTCTGGTTACACATTCTTGAAGGTAAGGTAATTTGTAAGTTCCTAAAAAAATCCTTTTGTTTATTATCCTTTGACTTTTTTCCTGATTTTCTTTTCATTTCCTTATCCTCTCCCCATTCCTCCATTTCTTTTCCTTAGTACTTCTTGTGTAGTGCCTAAGATTATATCTGGGTTCTTGCATGTAAATCATGAACTCCACTCTTTAAGCTATCTCCCCAGTCTTCTTTCTGGTTTTCCTATGCTGATTTTTTAACTTTAAAAAATTAAAAGTTTTTATTTAAGAAAAAAATTTAAAACATTTAAAATAAAATTATATTGCTATCTTATAACATGTTGTCTATAGTTGGAAAGAAAATAGCAATAGAAATGGGAATACAGTGTCAGATGGATAATTTTTCTCTATATGATTTTTGTCTCCATCTTTTAGTATGAACTAATCTCTATAAGTTAGGTACAAAATGTGGCTATATCATTTTGGATCTTTTTGATGAAGCAATATTCTGAGGTTGCAGGAAAGTATTTTTTTTTAAAAAAAAATCCCTGGCAGTGCTCAGGGCTTACTCCTGTCTCTGCATTCAGGGATCACCCCTGTCTGTGCTCCAGGGACTGTATGGGGTGCCAGGGATCAAACATGGGTCAATTGTGTTTAAGGCTGTAGTACCATTTCTCAGCTTCTCTCTTCTTTAGAAGTGGTCTTTCCAGGTCTAGGTAAACAAGCTACTGTGAAAAAGTCCAGCTATAGGGAAGCACTGGCTTCATTATTCCTAGACACTGTTTCAGATTGTTCTTGACTTGCAACAGTTCCATTTCAGGAAAGCAGGTCTCATGTTGGAGAGAGAGAGAAGGTAACTACTGAGAAAGTAATTCACAGAAGTTCATTCTTATCCCAAGGAATAGATGGGATAGAGCTGCCATTTTCTCTCAAAGTCCTGCTCACAGACACTTAGACTCCCCCAAATCTATAGTGGCCAGAGATCTCCAAGACAGTGATACCTCAATAGCAAGTAGGATCAGCCAAGATTTCCAGGTAAGGCTTTCATAAATATTCTTCCAGGGCTTCAGTGTCAGGATTTCCTTGACTCATTCTCTCTATAATTGCTCCATTCTCTAGAGAAGAGGATTTGGTTGGCAGACTTTTATGTTATCCTAAATCTACTCTCCCTGATTAAAATTTCTCTGATTTTGAGGCAAGCTCTGACAATAGATCCTTAGTTACTATTCTGATAGTAGGTTTTTTTTCGATTTTTTAAAGTTTTCTTTGATCTTTTTAGTTGGATTTTTGGTTTTAAATGTTCTCATATTACAGTCTTGTCAGAGGGTTATAAAATTCCTCATCTCATGGCTCTTATGGCATTCCAACATACTTCCAATATGTGTTAGAAGGCGCTTACTTAATCCAAAGAGCTCAAATGCTGCAGTTACAAGCTTTATTTAATTTTACGATTGAAAGGCAGTTGCATAAGAAATACAGCATGGAAACAATTACTAGCATTTCCTTGTTTCCTTTTATAGACGGAATGCTTGTAATGTGGAGAATAAGACCAAATCATGCTGGTCCAAAATTTTCAACTGCTGGTGTTTTGACCAGTTACTCTGAAAGTGTTAGAAGGTGAACATTATTGATATGGCTAACAATCAGGCTAAGTGTTTTGATGATTTGTCTGCGCCCTCCCATATGACTTTGCATTATAGCCTTTAGCTAAGATCACACATGTATATATTCTCTCTGAATCAAACCATTTGAGCATTATCTTATATAACGTAAGATATTATCCAAAATACTGAAACATAATAAATTCAAAATTATTATTTTATTACTATATTTAGTACCATGACGATTCAATGAAAAGATAGAATATTAAGAACTTATTCACTTCATTATGTTTATAATTACATAGTGCTCTATATGATGTCTGACCATGAACTACAGATTATGAAAAGCAGATTTTCTAGGCAAGAATATTACTGCATTGTATTATATTGTCGTCCCGTTGTTCATAGAATTGCTTGAGCAGGCACCAGTAACGTCTCCATTGTGAGACCTCTCATTACTGTTTTTGGCATATCAAATATGCCATGGGAATCTTGCCAAACTCTGCTGTGCGGGCGAGATACTCTCGGTAGCTTGTCAGGCTCTCTGAGAGGGACGGAGGAATTGAACCTGCGTGCAAGGCAAATGCCCTACCTGCCATGCTATTGCTTCTGTCCATCTCTAAATGTACATAATACAAAATATACCCATTATCTACACACATTAATTATGTTTGCACCTATAAACATGCGTGCATATGGACATAATATAGACATGTAAGTCACCCAAAGCATACAATATATGCAGCATAGATATAAACATATTACTGATGCTGGTGGACCATAAGAACTTCCTTTTGGAGGAGGGGTGGTCTAGACTTCTCTGGTCTGCCGGCACCAGGCAAATGTCTTTTTTTGGCTCTGCACTTAGAATTACCCCCACGGTGCTCAGGGCACCCCGTGAGATGCAGGGGATCAAACGGTGCAAGGGGAAGTGCCTTCCCAGTACCTCCAGGCAAAGGTCTTATCAGTTCTTAGTCTACAAGGTGGGTCCTGACAGTCTTAGGACTAGTTGGTTTTATTACTTCCCAGGAATTCTATTGCCCTATCTACCTGCCTGCTTTCTTACCTATATTTGCACATGCAGAAGGAAATATTGGCATGCATAAAATACAGGAGCCATTCCCCAGCGGGGAGGGCACCTGCCTTGCTCGGAGCCCACCCGTGTTCGACCGGTGGGATCTCACGGGGTCTTCCAAGCACTGCCAGAAATGATCCTGAGCTCAGCAGAGCCAGAAGTCAGTCCTGAGCACCCCAGGGCATGCCCCCCACCATAGGCCCCGCAGCCTAACCCTCAACCCCCAACCCCAACATGCACAAAACACACAGCAAAGTCACACATCACGAGCAAGAACATTAATATACAGAAAATCAACTCAAACTTGATTTTTCACATTTGGTGCTACTTAGCTGCCTCCCCTCAGGCTTCATGGCCAGGTGTTCCATTTTTATAACCGGAATCCATGGAAGATGCCAAATGCACACTGTGCTTGCAGCCATAGTTCCCATCTGCCTGTTGTCTGATGGAGTTTTCTTTCTGGAGACATCTGCTAGTCTCTCACACTGACTTCTCTTGTGTGAAACTTCTGTGCCTGCAGCTTATCTCTGGGTTGGGTGAGGTATTCCACTGTAATTCAAACCAGTTTACAAAGAAAATTATAAATTGATATGGTTTCTATCTTGTTTCCTTTTGCCCCATTTGCTTACGATGGCTACTCTTCTCTTTTAAAACTCAATTTATTTCATATCTTTGCTACCTTTGGGATCAAAGAAGAGCATAGGATTCTGAAACCTACTTCTGGTTTGGTTTCTGAAATAGTTAGCTTCTCCCAAGGTAATGCTGTGTAACAAGCAACAATGCACTTCTGATGAGTAACAATCCATCAACTATATCTCACATGTCAGGGGCTTTGGACGGATAGTTCTGCTGATTATAGCTGATTTATTCATGTGTCTATGGATCTAGCTGAGAGACTTCTGATCTAGTAGTTGAGGTTTGCTAGGTGATTATAACTCGAAATATTAATTCAATTAATTATCTGTGGAAAGAACACAAGTAAGTTTCCTGCATAATCATTCTAAGAAGAAAGAAGAGGCAACAGACTGGGTGATATCTAAAATACCGAGAAAGAAAATGCAAGCATGTCGTTTCTCCTTTGTCCTATTTAGAAAGGCACACAGTCATTTCTGCACACATTTCTTTAACTTTAAAAGTCCCAGAGCTGAAGTCAAAGTCAAGGTGTAAGGAAGGTAGACACTATTCCCAGTGGGAGAATTACAAAGTTCCATGATGAAGAGCAGATATAAAGTGGTCCAAAGAGTCTAATTCATGACAGAATCTGAACAAGACGGTTCTTCCTTTTTTCGGATTCAGTGTATTAATTGTTCTTCTAAACTTCGTCTATGTTTTGGAGATAATAACAATCATCTCTCGATTATGTAGTTATTGTAATGACTAGGATAAAATATGATTGTGAAAACATTGACAAAGAGCATGTCCGTGAATGGTAGGTGATAATGATAGCAATATCATCCATGGCTCTCTTCCCACCTCTGTGAGCATTAGCCTCACCAGGTCTCTCTTCTGGGACAGTGGAGTGACCCTCACATTCTAGGATGACAAGTTCAGGCCACTTTTCTGGGCATGCTTCCTGGTGATCATTACTAGATCCATAATAAATTAGGAATACAAGACTATGCTGCTGATCTTAAATCTCTCCCCCAGTCTTCTGTTTAAGTCCTCTGAGCATTTATCTTGTGTTCCATCTTCTATACTGGTTTTAATTTTCCTCTGATTGCACTTTTCCTGGAATTAGAGCACCACCTGTGTTCCCAGCTCCTGTGTTTAACATAGATAGTGCCTGCATAACTGCTGTGCCTTCAGGGGTATAAAAAAAATCTGTTTGACTAAATGGTCCCTTTATTTGCCTGCCAGTGACAGAAATAAAAACAATGGCTTTTAGATCCTTTGAGTACTTTATTATTTTTCCATAGACTTAGCACATGACCTGATTTCACTTTAACTTCTCCATAATGCCTTTGAAGGAGGTATTTTATTCTCATAATCCATGTTTAAACAGTTGTTTATGTTAGAACAGATGAAAATTCCTTTTCAAATGTGAGCAGACTGAGAGGAGAAGCAAGACAAACTAGAGTACCAGACTAGTTTAGTTAAGTGATCAGACAGAGAGAGGGAGCTGAGAACAGCCTGGTGTATTTTGACAAGATTGTTGGAGGCTGAGAGCTATGTTCCAGGAGAAATTGTGAGAAGGGTACAGAGGAAGCAGTATAAGTGAATAGGTACTGGAAAGACATCATGGCAGGGGTTAGTGGAGGATTAAAAAAAAAAAAATTCAGAAATGTTCCTGAGAACCAGTTCTGCTCAATAGTGTTTCCCAAAGAGGAAATTAAGAGTGTCTGCATGTTTTTGGCAATGCCTCGTTCGTTGCCTCTATAAATGTCAACAGAAGTTAATAAAGGAAGATTAACGAATATAGCTAGATGTATATATAGATATATCTTATCTAAGATGTATCTCAATCTCATGTGTATATTACATTTTCAGGAAAAAGTACTTAAGAGGATTGAAATTTGAGGTTTAGAGAAATATTAAGGGATTTTGAGGGGGAAAATGTTGTTTACAGAACCCAAGGAGAATGGGGATATTTGTTAAAGACTAAAATGTAAAGTTGTATAATGTAGTCCCTTTCTCAGGGATACTTTCTGGAAAGATACAGTTCCAAAGGAAAGCTGAAAGGGTAAGAGAAAATTTTGTAGGTGCATCTCTGTGAGTTCTGGCTTCCAGTCTACGGTGACAAATAACATTCTGTTCAGGCATTCCACACAGACTGAGGCTAGTTGTCTGACTTAGCACATTAGCCAGTGTGATAATCTGACTGAAAATAGTATTTTTTCTACTTATGAAGAGCATTTGGCAAGATGTTACATCCACCTAAATTTGTCTACTTTCATTCTATAATCTAGAGCATATCCACAAAGTTCCATAAAGTCACAGTGGACAGTGAATAAAAGGGAAGTTTTACTAAAAATGATATGTGGTTTCCACCTTTATGACTTTACAGGAGGGAAGAATATGTTAAAATATGGAAATAACAAACCATACTTGAGATAATGACATAGAAAAATTAGTAACATCTTTCAAACAAAAGACACGCAATTCATTGTATATTGTATTATTAATCTTGGCAGGAAATAATAGTAAAAAGCACAACTCAACAGATTATATTGCTTTTTAATCTGAAATGACTTAATTTTGTCAATGATATTATTTTTACATTCATAAACATGATACAGCTTGCTATTTGTACAGACATATGTTTGTTTCTTATAATACCCGATGTACTCTTAAATGAGCTCTTACATCTCTTATTAAATTTACTTATTGATAGGCATAAAAGAAATATTGTTCCTCTTGTAAATTTTTT
The DNA here is from genome assembly GCF_027595985.1 of Sorex araneus. Lineage (NCBI taxonomy): Eukaryota > Metazoa > Chordata > Mammalia > Eulipotyphla > Soricidae > Sorex > Sorex araneus. The sequence goes on along the minus strand of NC_073302.1, from coordinate 139,017,865 downwards.
AAGCATTTAAAAATTTTTTTGCATTTTTTATATATTTTATTTTCATAAAGTAGCTCACAATAGTTCATTATAGATAATATTCAGACACCCACCCAAACAGCGAGCATCTTCCCACCACAATAAGAGGGAAGTGTGTAAAGGTTGTTGATTTTATTCTGGGGCCCTTTAAGCCAGTATATAAGAGAATACAAGCAAGTATGTTAAAACCAAACACATGTGTGTTGCTTTAGGTAAGTCAGTGGGCTAGAGTATAAGAGGTCACATGGCAGTGTATGAGGCTGAGCCCTTCAGGAAAAACTGTGTTTCTCTCTTTGGGAGCTTTGTTTTATAGTCTCTGGATCTTGGCCATTGATAAAATTACATGGCACTGGGAGCAGTTTGTCGGTGTGACTGCTAAGCTATTGGAAAACTGGGGATCTGGGTGAAGGAGGTCCAGTCCCAATCTGAGCAGGCCTGGAGATCTCAGTCACGGGTCCCGCATACCTGGATTCCTCTGTTGGTTCCTTCATGGGTGAGGCTCATCTTAGTGTGTGGAGAGTGGCCTTGAGCATGGGTGTGGCTGGGTTCTGGAGGTTTTTGGCTGCCAGGGGTTCTGTTTGGGGCGTAGAGGGACTCAACCTGCCCCCGTCCGAGGGGAACTGGTGAGGACAACCTGGTGCAGGGGCAGGAGATTCTGCTTTTTAAGCATTTTTAAACTGGCAACTTGAATATATATATATATATATATATATATGCATATCAATATGAGTCCAGTTGGTACATATCCCTCATTTTTGAGAGATCTCTTAAGCCACTTAATGCGTAAAAATACCTACACTAGTACTTTAGTAAATCTAAAAAGATCTGAAGTCTATTTTCCCTCTTCCAACAAAAGACAAGAAGTGAAAGTAGTACTCAGGTGGTTTTGTACCTAGAAGAGCAAGACGGGTGTCATCAAGCCCCTTCCCTTGTTACTCAATATAGACTGTATATTTTATTCCAGCACTTCTGCTTTTACCATAGGTGAGTGTCATTTTAGGTTTTATGTGTTGTTTGGTATGATCACAAAATAAATTTTTGGGTGGGGTGGGGGGAAATGATGGAAAAGCCAAACATTTATTTCATATACATTGATGATAATTGCTTCTCACTCTATGCCATTTTGGCTAAGGGAATAATGACAAACAAACAATATATTGGAAGAGCAGGAGTAAGTTCCATATTTACCTAGCATTTGTATTTTCAGTAGTTTCTTCATAAGTTCTTTTGGATTTTTATTTCAGAAACCTATTATCTTTGAATAATAACAATTTTAACAGTCCTTTAAAGTGAAGATTAGCTTTTTCAAGTCTATTTTTACGTGAATCCTAAATGATAGCTCCTAACTTTTTACTGTAGCCACCTAACCAGCCAATTTAATCTGAGTTTCTTTATAAATCAAGGGGCAGAGGTGACTTACTATGACTAATATGTCCTCAGTAAAAATCTCCAAGGGATTTTTGCACATGTTGATAGGGACAGATTCATTTGGGAGACTCCTGTTTCCCTTTGACCTTCCTCTTCCTTCCTTCCTGGAATGTGTGCCTGATGCCTAAGAACACAGCAGCTTTCTTGTGACCATGAAGACAAAAAACATTCACTGAAGAAGACAATGGAAAGATAAGAGCTGCCTGATGTGGGATATTAGGCTGGAAGACAGTGAGGCACCACGTGGCAACCCACACTGCAGCACCATATGGCAGCACCGTACTCACACTAGAGCACCACTGGGTGTAGAATTGGCGTCTCATCCACCCTCAACACCACCACTGGGCTAGAGCAGCTTTGCATCACAGGGTTCTAGATGGAACCTTCTATTTGGATTAGCCAAGTATCACTGAGAGTTGCTCCTTGGTCTCCTGAGAACTAATTGGGAATACCCCTTCTCACCCAGAGGAAGGTGCCTGCAGGAATTTTAAACTTCTTTGCAAGCCTGGAGCTACCTACTTTTGGACTTAATTCTTTTGCGAGAATAAACTTGTCTAAACTTAGCTACATAAAACTTAAAAGGGGCAACCAAATGAATATAGTTTCTAGTTTCTCTAGAAGTTTTCTAATTTTTCATTAATTTTATTCTATTTTGGTGTTTGATTACTTATTTATCTATTTATTTAGGCTTTTTGGGTCACACCTGGCGATGCTCAGGGCTGACTCCTGGCTCTACACTCAGGAATCACTCCTGGCGGTGCTCGGGGTACCATATGGGATGCTGCGAATCGAACCCGGGTCAGCCAGTGCAAGGCAAATGCCCTACTTGCTGTACTATCGCTCCAGCCCCAAGTGTTTGATTTTTTTAAAAACCATTTCTTGTGCTTTCTTCTATCTACATTGGTTTAGTTTCAATACAATTTGTTTTCAAAGGAGCTTCTTTTATTTTCAGTATTTTATTTTAATTAAAAAATTTAATTAAGGCACCATCAAGTTATTCATAGTTGAATTTTAGACATACAATGTTCCATCACCAACTCTACCACCAGTGTCATCTTCCTTCCACCTGTGTCCCCAGGTTCCCTCCCATCCCATATCCTGCCTCCTTGACAGTTACATAGTTAAGTTTGGGTATTGTGTTTTGGCTCCCATGTTTTCATTGTGATTGACTCTGGTTTGTATATAACGATACCACTCCTCTCTACTACTAATATACCCAAGCCTTTGACCCCTGCCCCTTATCCCTGTTACTTCCTGCCTGCTTCTTCATGGTAACTCAATTTCTTTCCCTCTCTGTCTTCCCTATATTCTGTGGTCAAGGGTGATTGAGTTACCTTTCCTATAATACTTTGCATTCCCTCCCGGATAATCTATATAATGTAAATAAATTGATCTTTAACCTATGGGATATAAATCAACATGTTTGCCCTTCTTCTAACTTTTTTCAATTTGCATAATATCCTCCAGTTCCACCCAAGTTGCAGTGAGTTGCATGATTTCGTTGTTCTTTGAAGATACACAGTATTCTATTATGTCTATATGCCACATCTGCATAATACACTCATCTGTGTTTGGTTGTTTAGTATTTTAGAGTTACATCTGGAAGTTTTTAGGGGCTTCTTCTGGGTCTGTGTTCAAGGGATCCTTTGATGCCCAGGGCCTCTAGCATGTAAAGTAGGCCCTTAGCTATTGAGCTATTTCTCAGCCACTTTTTCAATTACTTCTTGAGGTATCAGTGTCATCCCATTGCTCATTGATTTGCTTGAGCGAGCACCAGTAACGTCTCCTTTGTGAGACTTGTTGCTACTGTTTTTGGCATATCAAATATGCCACAGGTAGCTTGCCAGGCTCTGCAGTTCAGGCGAGATACTCTTGGAAGCTTGCTGGGCTCTCCAAGAGGGGCAGAGGAATCGAACCCGGGTTGGCTGCATGCAATGCAAATGCCCTACCTGCTGTGCTATCGCTTCAGCCCACTCAAGGCTAATATGAGTTTTGAATTTTCTTAGAAAAGTTTTCCAACTCAAAAATACTGCTCAAAAACTGACAATTTATTTTTCCTGCCAATTTTTGTGTGTTTTTGGGCCACACCGACTAATGGTCCAGGATTACTCTTGGCTCTGCACTCAAAAATGACTTCTTGAGGTAAGCAATGAATATTATCCCTTTGTATTATATTTTTAATAAGTCTTTAAAGGTAAATAGTGAGTGAGATTTTTTCATTTAGATAAAAATGGAGTGTATTTCATATATCTGCATATGAGTTCCTTTATCAATTGAGAATTTAAAGTGGCTGAATATAATTGTTTAATCTTTTTTTGTTTGTAAATAAGAACCAGTAAGAAAAAGCACAGAATTTCTAGTCAGAAGTTCTTATACCATTGCTCACTGATTCTGGGTCTTAGGCAAGTTAATGCATTCTTTGAAGTTCATTTATTCATTTTAATCAAAATATTCTAATAGCATTTGTTTTACTCTTCATTTGGACCCAATTAAAAATATATGAAAGGTTTTTGTATCACTACTTAAAGGTCACATTTCACATAACATTTAGACCTATGATAGGTTTATAAGATATTTTTAGTTAAATATTTCTCATTAAGTTCTATACCTTTTTTGTTTCTTTTCAGGTTGACACTAGTTGCTTTAAATCTTATATCTAAAAATGTGAAAACGTTGCATCCTTAATTGCCATAGCATTCAAACCTGTAGGTCTTACCTCTGTGTTTTCTCAGGAGCTACGCGATTTTTATTTCCCATAGTATATTCAAGTTTCAAGATATGAAAATGTAATATAAGGATAATCCAAAGATAAGGTTTTCAAAGGAGAAAATGACTTAACTTGTCTTAGCTACATTTCAATTTTTTGAGAATTAATCCTACGTCTCATACGGGCTCAACTCACAATGAGAATATCCAGTCGCCACCTGTTTTATCAATACTCCAACCAATAATCAAACTTTACTTTAATTCTGTGAATTCACATGAAACATTCTCAGCTTTTAGTTTGCTCATATCATTTCTCTGCTGACTTGTTTGACTTAATATGGTGCATCTACTAAGGATAAGTACTAAAGTTAGCCAACATTGTTCATAGCAATTGCTTAATGTCATGAAAACTACAGTTTGAATACACTATAAATTTTTCTATGTGTGAAAATTATTTGCATATAAAATTATATTCAAAGCAAAGCATTAGAATAACTGAAGTCATATCCTATAAAGCAACCTGTGACTTCTCCCTATTACTCAGTTTGAAATAACCTGGAGAAAATGTCCGACTACAAAAGCAGAAATACTACTACTATTTACATCTCTATTTCCTTGGAGAATTATAAGCAAAGTATGGAAATATAAGTTATTAATTATTGCAATCATAGATAAAAATGCTAAAATGGCTAATAATAAGGCTTTAAGCTGATAATTCATCATTCTATTTGAAGCCAGTTTGAGTTCATAAAAATTTCTTGATAGCATGTTCACATGTAAGTTGTCACATTGATTTTTTTATAATGGTATCTTCTCTCTCTCTTAGCTTCGGTTTCCAAAAATATTGTTCATTTATTTTTTAATCTCTTTATATTTATAACTGCTTTAAAACCTAAACCTGTCTTTTATTTCTCCTTATGTTAATTCCACCAATCTCCAATCTAGTTGATAAATTATTCTGCATTGATTTTCTTTGAAAAATTAGTTCATTTTGTAATAGAATTACTAAAATTCTCTAGTGACTGTCTGATTATACATTGAAAGAGGAAATGAGGTGTCACAGATGACTCTGAGGGTTGTCCAACTTAGTAACTGAAGTGTCATTAACGATAAGCACCCAGGAAAAGAGAGATGGGTTTGGGACTAAAGGTATGTGGGGAAGAGAGTTGAATATGAGAGATTGTGGGACACAGCAAATAAATGGAGTTTTAGAAATAATTCTCAGGAAGAACTGATTTGGATATAAGCATTTTGGAGCCATCATGCTCTGGAGGTTATATTGTCACAACATAGATAACTCAGAGAAAGTGACAGAGTTATAAGCAAGAACCTAGGACAAACCTCTGTCTTAGAAATCTTCTACCATTTGAGAAGGTCTTGCTTGGAGGAACAGTCAATTCAACATAAGCCTTCCTAATGAGAAGAGATATTTTAAATCCAGTTTTATTCTATTATTTGGAAAAATGTGCATCAATTAGATGTATTAATGGCAATGATTCCCTTTTTTTAGAAAACCAGAGTCTGAGTCCGAGTTTAACATTATGTTGCAGAGTGGTTTTCTCCATTGGACAATAGCATTAGTCAGATTCTTTCTAGGTTCCTTAATTTCTAATACTTTTCTGTTTTCCTTAAAAAAATTTATTTATTTTCATAGGCATGCAATACTATAACATTTGGAAAAATGATTTCACACCTATATGTTCAACTCTAAGAACTTGTAATTCAACATATGTTCCAGTTTTTCTTCCCTAATCTGTAAGCATCTTGAGCGCAAGGACTATTCTTTAGAACACCCTGAAGTGTTGGGCACAATGTGGATCTCAGTAATATTATTGGTGGACTGTATATGAAAACACTAAACTATTCTATTAATACAATCTTATTAACCACATCTGCTTGTAACTGTAGCACTGTAACACTGTCCTTCATCGACTTGCTCAAGCGGGCACCAGTAACTTCTCCATTGTGAGATTTGTTGTTACTGGTTTTGGCATATCTAATACACCACAGGTAGCTTCCCGGGCTCTGCTGTGCAGGCGGAATACTCTTGGTAGCTTGCCAGGCTCTCTGAGAGGTTGTAAAGCATTGAAAAAAAGAGGCACGTTGACTGAAGCAATTTACCAGTGTTAAAAGAGAACAGAGCATGCTATAGATAGTTGAAGAGAGATAAACCTGAGAGAAGGGAACTTTGTGATAGAGAATAAGGACTTAGTTACTAAACAATAAAAAATATTCTGTGTAGATTCTGGCTAATATTATAACTGTTTAAAATATCTGTATAGGGGCTGGAGCAATAGCACAGCAGGTAGGGCGTTTGCCTTGCATGCGGCCGACCCGGGTTCTAATCCCAGCATCCCATATGGTCCCCTGAGCAACGCCAGGGGTAATTCCTGAGTGAAGAGCCAGGAGTAACCCCTGTGCATCGCCGGGTGTGACCCAAAAACCAAAACAAATAAATAAATAAAAATAAAATATCTTTATAGTAATAATGTCTGGTGTGCCTAATTTCTTGTTAGGAGCAAACAATTCTCAAACAGAGCCATGCATGTTTGAGTTTTCTCTTTTCTCTTCAGCAGTATTATCCATAAAGAAAAGTAACCGTAGTTTAAGACGGTATCCTCGGGGGCAGGAGCAATAGTACAGAGGGTAGAACAGCACAGGGCCAATGCGTTCAATCCCCAGCACCATAGATAGTCTCCTCAAACCCACCAGGTGTGATTCCTGAACATAGAGCCAGGAGTGAGCCCTGAGAACCACAGGTTGTGGCCCCAAAATGAAACAAAAAGTATTTCCTCTATGATGCTATTTTCAAGCAAAATACATATCAAACCACCCACAGCACTCAAACTCTAAAATTTTAATGAAATGTAAAAGGATATTACACTTCCCAGGTAACTGTGGAACTCTAACTCTGAGAAATTCAAAGCATCATAGCTGGTAAGTACTGGGAGAAGGTAAAACTGAAGCTGATAGATGAAATGGTACCTTTAATCAGCAGCCCTATTTGCATGGTTCTGAACAAGCAGTTGGTTCTTTGTCAAAACTGGAATTACTCAGGGGTGTAATTCCAGTTGTATTAATTGCAACAACTACAAACTAAGGCAATTTGAAAATATATATATTTTCCTGTTTTTTTTTCTGTTTTAAGGAGCCCATTACATAGAAGAATTTCCCTTACCTTGTAGACCGTAAATGTTATAAAATGGCTGCTTTTTTCCCACATCAGACTTTTATTTGGGACAATCACAATCACTAAAGCAAATACTTATGTCCTTAATAGTTCAGTGCAAAAATAATACCTTGGAACTGGATCATTGTGCATGTGTCTGGCAGTCATTTCCAGGGCTCAGCCAGTAGTTCATTTAAAAGGTAAATGATAATTTGCACATTCCTTGCAATGGAATTGAAATTATTGTTTAATGTCCTAATATTTTATACTCTGGCTGCAACTGCCAAAAATGATCTCCTTTTCCCAATGCTTTGCCAAACCAGACTTTGCTCAGTTAAACAAAATTGTGGTTAGTTTAATTTGATTGATTGAGAATACTGCAATGTCTTTTCAGAAAACTTTGGTACCTGTACACAATATATCCCAACCCTTCTCTGTCCTGTGATTGCAGTTGCAAAATGACTGGGAAGGAAGGAAGTTTCCAATGGAAGAACAGGTAGTCCCTCTTGCATCATGGTTCAGCTGTGAGCAAAAAGCATTCCTGCTGGGTTGCCTGTCATGTCAAGATATGTGCACCTTGTGACTGGAGTGATGGGTAGGTCTGTAAGTTGACTTTACTTATAAGTCAATTAGAATGATAAGGTCCTCAAAACCCTTGATTTGACTCCCCCATGCTGAAATTTGTTTTCATTTCCTCTCAAAATAACTACTAAGTCAGAAAATAAAGGAATACCACAATATTCAATAAATTTCAGCTCTACTATTATTAATAACAGTCAACATTAAATAGTGGTTATCTTGTAGCAGATATTGTTCAAAGCATCTTGTATATATAAAATATTTAATTATCATAAAAGTTAATGAGAAAGGACAGAGGATATTACAGTGGGTATGGTGCTGCCTTGAAGGTGGCTGACCCAGGTTTGATGCCCAGTACCACATATGGTGCCCCACCAAAACCAGGAGAAACCCCTGAGCACAGATCCAGAAGTAAGTGCTGAGTACTGCCAGTTGTAGTTCAAAAACCAAAACCAAAGAAAACAAAAACAAATAAAAAGTGCCGAAATGACAAAACAATTAAAAAAAACTTACTGAGATAGTTGCTGTTTCAATACTTCCCTTAAATACTTACACTGAGATAACTGAGACTCAGGGTAGTTAAGGAAGCTGCCAGAGTTCATACAGCTGTTCAAGTGTAACATCAGAATTCCAATACAGATGATGGAGACAGTAATAAAGCTTTGACCACTTTGTCATTTCTCATTGTCTAATAACATTTTCCCAATGTCTTGTGTGTTTCTTAATTTTCTTGCATATAAAAGTCACCCAAAGGTACTAGGGAACCATGCAATGATGGGACTAAACTCAAGATTTCACGTAGTGCCAGGCATGTGCTCTACCACTTTATCTGTCCTATTTATATTTCCTCAAGCATTTCTGCTCTTATGTAGGGTTTCTGTGCACATATTCTCATCTCCTTAATTTACTTTCTTTCCTGCTACTTACTTTCTAATTGGTCTCCTGTCCATGATTAAGTGTCAAGTACTACCTTTTGCATAGTTTAAATAATTCAAAATTCATTTAAACCAGAAGCAAGCTTTATGTGCATGCTTAAAGTTTTAATTTTGGAAATCACTCGTATAAAATTATTTCCTTTTAAAAACGATAATTTGATCTTTATCCTTTTTGCCCCAACCTACTACTATCCCCTACCCCTGTTTACTTTAACTTTTATTTATATTTTGGCTTATTGCCTAGAATATGTCCTGGATTGTTATCAGGTACTATAATTATAACTCGATTTGTCCTTAAGAAGTCTACTTTCCAACTTTCCTCTTAATGACTAACAGTTACTAAAACTTTAAAGTTCATATACTCATTAAGCCAGACTACCTATATCTATCTCAAAGCAGCTCCTTTATTTCCACTTCCATAGACAGACCTAAGTCATTTCTCACCTCCACTATGGTAACAAACCACTACTAGTTTACTTCCTTTGGCTGAAGCACTTTTAACGCCCACTTTTCACCCAGCTACTAGAGTTATTTCTCATAAATATCAATCTGTTGCCAAAAACCCTTCACCAATTCTCTAGCACCTATAGAATCAAGTCTCCCAATGGCATGAGGGAATTTCTGCATCAATTTTCAGCCCACCATACATTTATGACTTAAGGATTATGGACTGTGCATATACCCTGACACTTTTGTTTCTTCTCCTTGCTTCTACTCCTGTCTCTATGAGAACAACTTTCCCCTTTGTCCCTGTTTCACAGAATAAGCTCATGGAATAGTTCTAGGATGCTTTGGATATCTTTTCCAAAATTCTATACCACGAAAATTCCAATTGAATAAATGCTCTGTTTCATTTCATACTCTATAGGTGTATGCACATATAGAACATAGAATGCAACATATGTATATAGAGCATGACATATATATGCATATTTGTGCAATTTAGCTCAAATTTTCCTATATTCTTCACCAAAGGAAGAGAATGAGAGTAGACAACACTCCCTTAGCAAAAGTTGGGTTCTTTAGAAGAAAAAATTAAGGTCGTTTCAGTCTCATGGACTCTGTTATTTATTGTACAATTTTACTTGCTTTTACAATACTGTCACAGGATTTAGTCACCCAATAAAAGATAACAAAGTAATGCTGTTGAAGCACCAATCTATTTAAAATATAAATTTCCCTTTGCCAAGGAAGTCACTGCTGATGCTTATTAGAATAAAAGGCCCAACTTCTAAGTTTTCCTGCTGGGTGTAAGGAAGCCACAAGTAGGTCAAGTGTTTTGTCCTCTGAGCTGATAACTTTGCCCAAAATACACTGAAGATGGATAAATTGCTTCTCTCAGACTTTGTTCAGTCACAGCCAGTATTTTGATGTAAGAACAAGCACAGCTAGAGTTCAAATAGAATGTTAATGCATTCTATTTGTTGAGAAAAAAGGAATTATGTCAGGGATTTATAATGACGTAGAATATGGGCTTATTCCAAGTAGATATAAAAAGTAATATGTTATAAATACTAGGACAAGAGCAATTCAACAATGTATATTCAATCTAAAGAAAGAACTTGACTAATAAATCTGACTCAATTCATCTTCTACAAAAATATTGCTGTTATTCTGTTGTCAATATTTTATCTTTTATGTAATTCTTTGACATGACTGTGTTGTAGATGCAGACTCATTTCACAAGGAACAAATTGAAGAAAGTGGCTTGGCATAATCTTGTGTCTTCTCCTCTTCCATGTTTATTTCTTACCATCTAAGATCATGACCTATAGTTGCCAGCCACAATGAACACTTTCATTCACACCATATTGTCTGCAACCCACCTCTTTCTGTTTCCCAAGTTTTTGTCTGTTTTTATCCATCCTCTCATTATATCCTAAGTCAAACACTCTTACTAGGCTAGTGGTACTTGTAGATATTTTTGATGGTCACAACTAGATGGGAAGTATATTATCCTGGTACCTCATAGGTATTGGCAGCTGAATATACTATAATGTGCAGGTCCAAAAAAAGAAATTCAATAGAACTGATGACGAGAAACTCTAGATTAGAATGACTGCTATATCAAATGAACTGAGTTCATATTTGAGTAAAGAAGGAAGGACCCATTTATCTAATTTATTGTTTTATAACAATTCTACCATGTTACTAACAACATTTGAAACTATTATCATTTGTAAGATTCATTCTATTTGAATTAGAACTCTATAAAAGATTTGATTTTAAAAAAAGAGAAAGAAAATCCATGACTGTAATTTCCAGATATATCTATATCTATAATAGATATAGATATTTAAATTTGATTTGATAAATGAATTTAGTTAATCTTTCGCAAAAAGAAAATTTTAGTTTCTGGTAATAGGAAAAGAACACTGGTTAATACTGTATCTATATTTAGATTGAATCTGGATTTATTTATTTATTTAGAATCTGGATTTCTTGAGAATTTTGAATATGGCACATTGTTCTCTTGATGAAAGCACACTATTAACATACTTATAGTTACAGAAATCTAGTTTAATAAGGGTATATTCTATAGGAACTGTTCCTAATTCCTTCCTCCAGCCTTAGACCAAGAAATGTAGTAGACTTGTTTTAACTTCCTTCAAATAAAGAATTTCTTTATGAGCATACCTCATTGTTCTCAACTCCTTTCTAATGAAAAATTGCTTTGTATTCTCTTAGTGGTGATAAAGGGGGTAACAATTATTTTTTATCTTATTAATTTATCTATCAATTATTTTATAATTACTATTAGAAGTTTAGTTCTTTGTTATTACTTGTTGGAAACATTCCATCTGAACTTGACTGTTATAGAATGTAAAAATGAAGAATTTTAAAATTTTTGCCAATCCTGAGTTTAGTCTGCAAAGCTTAAACTATCACTATATCACTGTGTCACTGTCATCCCATTGTTCATCAATTTGCTCGAGTGGGCACCAGTAACATCTCCATTCATCTCTGTTGTGTGCTAGTGTAGCCCGATGGCATATTGGGGGCTTTTTCAGGATCAGGGGAATGAGGACCATTGTTGTTACTGTTTTTGACATATAGAGTATGCCACTATCTTTAACAGAAATTATTCCAGTGCTGAGAAAGCTCAAATGTCCGGTGCACATGCTTTGCATCTGAGAACCTCAGGTTCTATCCCCAGACTGTGTACTCCCCTGTGTACAGAGGTGACTTGAACACTGAGACAGGAATATCCTCTAAGCAACATTGGTTGTGATTCCGCAAACAAAAACTAGTAAGACTAAGATATCACAGTTATATAGGAATCATAACATTGCAGGAAAAACAGATATACATTGATGATGAAACTCATAGTATATAAAATTTATGAGTCAATGCAGCTTCAAATTGAAATGGTATCAATAGAATATATAGAAATCCCTATTTCACGTGCCCATTTGAAGATGAATGATGGGAATGGGGACTTTAATAACCATGATGGCTAAAATTTGGGAAATTTAAGAAGTCCTTTAAGGACATCTATATGTGAAATGGCTTCTCAGTATACAAGAGAGGATGGTATCTTTTTAGATTTAATTCTTAAACCCCTTAAGCCATGTGGATAGTAGTGAATATTTAATAGTTCTATGCTAGCCCCATGGGGAATGGAAAATCCCAACCCAACATTAAAAATGCCAAGCCAGGGTGGATGGGGTTATTTGAAACTGGAATGAGAAGGGAGAGGCCCAGGGTTCTGAGACATATATTATGATGGAATTGCTCGTCATTAGGCTTTCTGCCTTGATCCATCTCAGCTTATAAGAGACCATGTTTAGATCTGAGTACTGTACAAAAGTCAATAAATTATTCTCTGAAAGGCACACAAAGAGGTGGGGAGCACTGGACCCATTTTAAACTCAGACTTTTCCTTAGAGAGAAGAGGAATCAATTTTCCTTTTTTCAAAAATAAGAATCCTGCTAAATAGAACTGACTAAATGTCTAAATGTCTAAATTATGTCAGTAACACAAAACCTTCAAGTTTTAGTTATCAGAGGTCATGATGAGGTAAGGGTTAGAATAAAACTTCTAAATTAAATTAACAGACTATCACACAATCTAATTTATAACAAAACTCTAGTAATAGAAAAGAGAAAGAGAATATAAATGAAATAACCTTAGCAACAAAAACCAGAAATGAAGATGGAATTCAATTTTTCTTTGAGAGAGATGATAACTTAATCAAGTCATAATATCACAAAGATAACTGAAACCCTTATAACAATATGAAGACATTGCTTTCCCCCCTCTTTTTCTAACAGAGAAACCTAGATTAGTTTTCTTAGGCTCCATGTTCTCTAGCTGTTTTAGACAAGAATTTATTTTAGAAATAAGCTGTGTCCAAAACAACTTGCTGATATTACTGTTAGCAGGAGAGTGCTGAGTTTGAATTCAAGGCAGATATTTTTCTTTTTCAAAAACACCTGTTAGAGGTAACTGGGCTTTGTATTACTATTTATTTAATGTACTTAGGAATATGGCAGATTTATACTACATTTTCCTACCATGTCATGTGTTATCTGAAGAACTGAGGGAGTCTGGATCATACCACCTTTCGTCTCTGGCTGCTTGTACATTCCTTGTGCGACACTCATCCAGTTAGATTAAGGTTATACTTTTTGGCATAATGAGGAAGGAGGATTTCAGTAGAGAACACTTGGAAATCTACTCTGTCAATTACACTGAATTCTATGTACATAAAAAAGGATATATATTGACATTCTTTGCTTTGAAAATAATATTGATGTGCAAGATTTGTACCTAAGGTGTTATTCTTAGGTACCCAAGTAAAAGGAGTCTGAGTGAATTGACTTGTATTTTGTGAAGGCTATATTTGTTTGTTTTGGGAGGCCAAACCAGCTGTGTTAAGGGCTTATTTCTAATTTTGTGCTCAGGATCACTCCTTATAAGATCAGGGGACCATATACAGTGGCAGGGATTGAACCCTGTAAGGCTCAGGATCATGTAAGGCAAATGCCTTACCTGCTATACAATCTCTATGGCCCTTGAGACTAATTTTTAATTATTTATTATACTTAACATGCTATGTATAGATAGATTGACAGTGAAATTTGCTATCCAATCAGGGCAGAGTCTGCTGGGCAATTGCTAAAATGATAGATACTTATTCAGACTGCCACAGGCAAATTGAAACTGTGGTCATCCAGTGTATGAGCAAATGAGCTGGGAAACATGGAACAATACCCAGACATGCGTTTTAAATGAGAGGTGTGGCAAGAATTCTATCTTCTCAACAATGCCACCATGTATTTCTCCCCAACCCTGTTTTATTTGGGCACCATTATTTACAATGTTATTTATAAGAATTTAGGCAATCTAACTATATTCATGTCCACCGCATCTACAATTATCACAAAAATATATTTAAAAAATGAAATTTATGCCTATGAATTATCTGTTTGCTAAGTCTAAGAGTGAAGGCCATACAATATTGGATGGATTATGTCTGATCACTGCTTATTCTCCAAACCATGGAATATCACTTAAGGTGCAAGAAAGGCCTTGATTAGCATATAAAGTTGGCTTGAGAGGAATTTTGAGATATATGTATATTCAAAAGAGATATATTCTTGTTCATGGTCCTAAGAATACATTACTTTCTTATTTTATATACAACATAAAATGAGATTATAATCTTGGATCATTTTCACCACCATCAACCATGGTGTTCTGAATAAATTCCAGGAATAACTGATGGTAGGTTTGGGGTACCATACAGAGTGCCGGGATTAAACCTAGGTTGAGGACATGCAAGGCAAGCATCATATCTCCTGTACTATTACTCCAACCGTTTGTTTTCCTATTCTTTGTCACAGGGTCTTATGTATTATTTATTTTATGACACCTACAAAACCTTCCACCATTCTTGTTATAGTCTATAATTGTTATTGTAAGTTTTTGACAACTTCTGGATTTTATAGATGTATTAATCCTTGTCAAATTTTTTTATGTGCTTTTTTGTTGTTGTTTTTTCGGTCATACCCGGTGATGCACAGGGGTCACTCCTGGTTCTGCACTCAGGAATTACCCCTGGCAGTGCTCAGGAGGCCATATAGGATGCTGGGAATTGAACCTGGTGGGCTGCATGCAAGGCAAATGCCCTACCCACTGTGCTATCAATCTAGCGCCAAGTTTTTTTTTCTCTATTTTGTTAAACTAATAAGCTGATTGGTGTTAATTGATTTAAAATCATTAGAAATTACAGATTATGTTTAATGCCAGTAAAGGATAGAGGCATTGATAGATCCTCCCATGGTAATCCTAACTTGCATTTGAATAGGAATAGATATCTTGCAAAGCTTTGGAAATTTAGCCTCTGTTGCGTGTCTGGTGGTTTCTGCTTCCTGTCTTCATACTTTCTGGCAGAAGACCACCTCCTGCATATATGACTTATCATTTCCCTGCATGATTATAGTACTTTTTAATGTTTTAAATGTCAGTAAATGACAGATTTAGTTGAAAGTTAACTTCAGAACAAGGTATAGTTGTAAATATCTCAATAGAGGTGGCAAGGCATGGATAGTACCATTATTTATGCATCAATATGCACATATTCAGACAGTTGCTACTAGGTATAGTATATGTTTCTATGAGCCTGTAAGTGGCTTTTAGTTTAATTATGCAATAAATAACTGATTTTATAAATATTAAACTTGATAAGATATGCCTAAAAAATAAAACCATGTTAATACACTAGGCTGGTTAGATTAGGAGTGGGAATAAAAGACACAGAAATAGACATTTTCATAATGACAGAGTAAACAAGGTAACAGACCAACTTGTCACTCATACATAGCTTGTTTTAATTCTTCTCTTTTGCACTTGGTACAGTTTCAAGGAGGTTACATGTTTCTGTATAAGACTTTGTGCTGCTACAATGGTTAGTAGTTGCTTGATTCTATAAGGTAGTAAATTCATTTTTTCATAGTGTATTTTGAAGTATATCAAATAATAGCATGTGGATTGTAGATAGGAATCAAGCATAAACTGAGGATATTATAAAGAATGTGCCAGGATCTTGTGACCTGATTTGTTATGAGGATGGCTAAACCTGCTCAGAGACATCACCCAACCGATCATGTCAATTTTTGTAATTTTACTTCTCTTATCTGATCATTTCAATTTGCATATTTTTTAAAAAGAATTCTCTGAAAGTCTATTTTTAAACTTAATTCTACCAGAATTCTCTGTTTGCAAAGCCTGCGTGTTGGGCTCAGCAGCTCAACCTATCCAATGCTTCCCTGCAGGTTTTACAAACTTAGAATGGCATTTGGGCCACTTGGCTCTAAACTTGCTTGGTGATTTGTCAACAGAGTTGTGGCTGAAGAACTATTGTGAGCTCCTTGTTTGCAATTGAGTGGGAGGTGGCACCTGCTGGGCAGGACAGTTCAGGGACAGTGAGGACAAGGAGAGACACACCCCCATATTTCTATTTCTAATGAGTCTTTCTCATGCAACAGAGCCTATGAGCTCAGAGTTCTGTCCGTTGTCATGCTCACCAAGTATTTCATATGTATTTTTAAAAGAAGTAAACTCAGTGCTACCAAAAAAATTATTGACTGCCTATTAAAATTCAATTATCTCTTTAAGTAACCCTATGACATATAGCACTCTGGAAGCTATGCACTCCCACATACTGAAAATATTCTAAAATCTATCAGGTCAGGATATTCTAAAATCTATCAAACACCTTAGTTTAGAGATGTTTTCTGATAGTTGTGGTGCTCTAAACCTACTTTCTACTATGAGCTCCAGTGTAGAAAAAGCCAATGTGGGAAGAGCTTACAGCTAAAAAGCTAGGCCAGGTGGTAGGAATTGTTGGTTTGAAGAACAAGTTATATTTGAATAGGATTTAATGATTGCAACAATACTTTGTATCTAAAAATGAAACCAAAATTAACTCTCAATTGAAATTAAGTAGGGAATTCTTACCCATTGGACACTAAGATGCACTTGAACTAAAGAGAAAGACTAGATGTGGGCAGAGCCAAAGGTAGCCTCATGAAGGAGGAGGATTAGCGTCAATTTATAAGGAGGCCACTATGGTGTGATTTAAATTCTTTGAGCAAGCTTATTAATGAAGTTGTTAGAGTTAGGAGAAGTCATTAAAACATTCACACACATCCCAGCTGTAAGCAGTATAGTTCATCATTCTTTTAAAATCTTAGACACTAAGACACTGATGTTCATCGATTTGCTCGAGTGGGCACCAGTAACATCTCCATTGTGAGCCTTGTTGTTACTATTTTTTGGCATATTAAATATGCCACAGTTAGCTTGCCAGGTTCTGCCGTGCGGGCAGGATACCCTCGATAGCTTGCTGGGCTCTCTGAGAGGGACGGAGGAATTGAACCTGGGTAGGCTGCATGCAAGGCAAATGCCCTACCTGCAGAGAGCATTGTGTAACTGTGACTTAAGCCTGGAAGCTTTGTAACTCTCCACATGGTGATTCAATAAAAAATAAATAAATAAATAAAACAGTAAATTATCTTAAAAATTTAAATGAAAAATAAAAATCTTTTATTACTGTCTTTTGAGTCCTCACAGTTGAAAAGTAATGAACACATTTTCCAAGAACTCATGAATACTTTCTTTCATCATCAGGATATGCACCAGTTGAATATATTCTTTACATTATTCTTATTTTGCTTCAACAAATTCTGTTGCCTTTCAAAACCTTTGAAAGATGCTTGTCACTTCCATCACACTGATGAAGATAACAGAACTGTGGAATGAGGTGGCAATTTAAAATTGAAGGGGGGAAAATGGTTAGAATCCAAAACTTCCCTTGCATTCCCTTTTCCCTGCAACAGTGTTGGGTCTTGCTGTTCCTAGTCACTTAGAGCATTTATGTAACTGTGATGTCTGAATCCAGAGGAACTTCAGGAAGGAACAACTTCCTAGTTTATCTTTAGAGATTTATGGGAGATTAACAATGACCAAGACCAGATGTGTTTTACCAACTCACAGGACTTTGCTGCTGTCTGGATGTAAATGCTTTTGATGTTTTGGACCTTCTGTTCATATTTTTTGTTTCCTCCCTTCCTTGCTTTGTTCCCTTCCCCAGATGAAACTTAGACATGACATGCACTTATGAGAACAGGAAGACCAGGAAGAGGAAATGCCTTTGATGCTTTTCCCTTGGAAAGTCTCATCAGTGTGTAGTCCTTACTTTGTTGGAATTTGAAGATCTAGGAAAGTTTCTTTGGGAAATAAAGACCCAGAGGGAAACACAGCTTTTAGTGTCTCCCATAGCTCCACAGCTCCCACAATTGTGCTGCAAATCACTATAAGTCATGCTCCAGCCACAGAAAAGTTCACAGCATGTAACTGAAGTTCCTGTGAGAAAATGCTCTCCCCAGGAAATGGTGCTGAATGATCCGACTGAGAAAGGAGTATGGGACTGTCTCTTTAGCTGCTTCTCTGCTGTGAGTGGTCGTCAGTATAAATAAGTCTTAACCTGGCTTCTATATGGAGTGAGGATTCCTGGAAACTAAGAACACTTGCTTAGTTTCCTTGCTTAGACAAGTAGCAATATACTTGTCTGCTCAGAGACCCCATTTGGTTTCAAGAGAGGGTACTGGCTTTTATATTGGAATTTTTATATTTTATCTTTTGCTTTTAATGATTATCATCTCACATTTTCCCCATGGTAGTTTCTATTCTTCTCTTAGTGTGATATCTTAATTTCATATTATTTGAAATTGCAAATTGTTCAGAGAATCTTTGAGACTTCTAGCAGTTCTCCATATTCATTCAATTTTGGTTCAATTTCGAGAAAAAAATTGTAGTTGGGTGAGAAAATTGGAAAACTAAATTTTTCAAAAAAACATTGTTATCACATTCTCTACTCGGATCTCTATATTAATAAAAAATCAATTTATTCACTTATCCAGGTCCCAGCACACATAGTGAAATGGACACCATTTTTCTTGTTTGAAAAAAACTAAGTCAGTTATTGCAGAAATTTGTGGCCACACAAGGAATATGTAGAAAGTTATAAAATGTTTAAGAGAATTTTTAAAAGGATTTTCTAAAAAATGGTATTATTGAGAATACTAGCAGAAGCAGCATATTTAAAGGAATCACTCAGCATGATTTTAAAATTACAGTCTTTAAAAGGTCACAGTGGAATTTAACAGAGTAGTCTCCAATAGTCTCAGATACTCATGTATTGCACTTATGCAGGGCTGGTTGGATATCTAGCTGGAAAAGAGTTGGTTCATCATG
Source organism: Sorex araneus (assembly GCF_027595985.1). Classification (NCBI taxonomy): domain Eukaryota; kingdom Metazoa; phylum Chordata; class Mammalia; order Eulipotyphla; family Soricidae; genus Sorex; species Sorex araneus. The sequence goes on along the minus strand of NC_073302.1, from coordinate 138,998,766 downwards.
CAGTTCTAAAGAGCATTAGTTGGAAGCCAAACCCATGAACACATGCAGACCAGTTCTACCGGTATGAGTATTGTTGTGATAGCCTACATAAGGTGTATCATAATAGATGAACGAGCAAGTCATGGACAGCAGCAAAACAAGCAAGACAATTGTACAGATTCATGTCTGCCTGAACAAAGATTTCACAGGGCTAATATAGTCGGGGTCTGTATTACTGCCCAATGTGGAATGGGACAAGGTATTGCTGTAATGGTACCATTAATCATTAAAACACCCAGAAATACACCTTTGCTAAGAAACTGCTGTGAGACTCTGAGAAGAGAGTGAATTCTTGAAGTCAGAGAAGGTTTTAGAAGGAGTTAGATGGCATTGAATAATAAAAGTTGGAGTGTTCCAGTCTTGCTTTCTTTGTATACCAAGAATAGTAGTAGATAGAATTGGGGATTATATTCTATTTTTGCCACTTAGAGGGAGACCTTGAATGAACCACTGGCCTCTCTGAGCATCAATTTTCTCAACTATACAATAAAAATATGTATCTTTATATATTTATTGTGAATTTAGTAACATTTTGGAATCATAACATATGGACAAATATTTACAAATAAATTATACATTATAATTTATATCATTTACAAACTTATTAAGTAAATATGTTCAACAAATATTGTATTTTGAAAGAAAGAATGCATTTTAACTTATTTTTAATGGAGTTCTGTGAGTTCAGCAGATAATTATTGTGTACTGTCTTTGCTATGAGGTATTCTTAACCGTGGAAACACAAAAGTGAATAAAACATAGACACGGCTTTCAAGGAGTTTGCAATCTAGTGTTGCAGATGAACAATTGCACAGACTCAATGTGCAGTGAAATACTTCACTGCCAAAAGTGAGGTATAAACAAGCTACATTGGAACATTGATTAAGAAGCAATTGCTTCTGATGGGTGGGTTTGGGGAAGACTCCACTGAGGAGGAGGCATTTGACATGATGCATGAGTAATGGAAGTGTGTTTTTCCCTATTTCAACTTGTCAATTCAATTTACTCCTGGTCAATTTTCATCATTATAGTAGTAGTGAGTAGCACAATCTGGTGTGAATGTTCAGTTTAGGACAAGAGATAGAATCATAGACATTCTTCCAACTATGTTGTCAACTTCATCGCTACAAACTATTATCAAAGAAGTAATTCAGACTTGAAAAGGGGAGACAAATGTGCAAAAATTATTCTGGAAAATAATAAAACAAAGAAATAAAAAATTTTAAGTTTATTAAAGATTCACTACTGCCTAATTATGTATTTCTACTAAGCATTCAAAACTATTTTAAAACTATCTTAAGTAGTAAGCTAACTGAAAGGATAGTAGATATTAATAGCAACCAATATTTAAGTGCCTTTATCATATGTCAGGTACTCTTCTGTATAACTTAAGTATATTAACTTCTCTAATCTTCACAACAGTCTTAAAAATTAATATAAGGTGTCAGAGAGATAGTTAAGCAGGTAAGATACTTGTCTTCTATGAGGAAGACCCAGGTTTGATCCCTGACATCACATCAGCAGTGACTTCTGAGCACAGAGCTAGGAGTAATCCCTGAGCGAAGGCCCCAATAAAAATTATAAATTATTCAAAAAAGAGATTTAATTATGACATCTCACAGTTGATGAAATTGAGGTGTAAAAAAATTTAGTAATTTTTCCCAAGACTACATGGCTCCATTGAAAAATTAGTAGCTTTCTATTAAAAGCTGGGAAATTATCTACTGAAAATTGAAAATTTTAACTTAATTTCAAATCCAATTTACCTACCTAGCTACCCAACTTTGGACTTCACCAACATTTGCAGTAAAGCAAATAAATATCTTCTGAATTATTTTGATTGTGCTAAATTGTGCTATTAATAACTTGTATAATACATTGGTAGGTGTTTTTAATGTTTTCGTATTCTGCATTTAATATTTTAGAGTAGTAACATTCAAAATAACTTAAATTTTATTTGCCTTTGATACAATTCAGAACATAAATTTAAAATGACTTTATATTTATAAAGGTAATAAGAGCATTTAGGTGGGAAATACTGAGAGAGTCAAATCACAAAATAGTATACAAAGAGCAAAGGATATATCATGTTTACTGATTTCTTTCTTAGTTTTTAGCATCATACTTATTTGCATATTTTATTCCTGCTTTGGAGTAAACCCTTGGATAAATTTTATTTTCTGGAATTTCAATACAGAATCTTAGTTAACATTGAACAGTTTTAGTATTTATTATATTTTTTCAAAATAGTCAAGTTAAATAATGACCTTCATGAGCTTTAGTCATGTTAAACAATTGCATTTGATCATTTATAAAATAGAACACTTTAAGCAGAAATCTGAATTGCCCAAGGAAAAGATATTCACACTATTCAAAAAAAGTGAACAAACGCCCAAGTCAATATGGCGGCTTCTCATCTTGTCCTTGAAAGACATCCCTGTAGTGAACTTGGAGGTACTGGGAAGAGTCACCAGAGTTTGAAAGCTGGTCAGCCAGAGCTCAACCTTCCTTCAGATTATTCTGACTGAGCTATACAATATATGGCTTTCTCCTACATGCTATGTTGTCAAAATGAAGCCCAGAAATTTGATGGGCCTGATTCTCACTTTGTGTGTGTCACTTCAGAAAGGACTTTTATAAATCTCAAGTTGTGAGATTTCAGTCCCATTCAGGAGGCAAAATTTTTCTTAAAGAGCTTCAGCACAGAGCTCCATTTGAAACAAAATGTTGGATTTGGCCCTAAGCAAGTATATAAGACTTGGAAAAGAAATCTAAAATTCTTGCCAGTTTCTTCTTCCAAAAAGCACTCACTTTCCTGACATAGTTATCTCTCCTTTATCAGGATAAAATTCATCCCAATTCTTGACATCTCATATTTGAGTAATCTTTCTAGTTTATACTTAAAATGTACTTCTATTTAAAAAAAAATAAATGTTGGGATAAATCACTGTTTTCTGATTTTAATTATGTTGCTTTCTTTCTGAAATGTCTTAGACCACTTCCCAAAAGTAATATACTCCTATTTAGTGTCCTGTGCTATTTTGAATAGTCAAAGTTCCTTTCTTTTTTGTGATTCACTCGTATCATCCCTTTTGTCCTCTTCATTCATGGCACACTTTAAATTTCTTTGCTAACCAATGCATATGACCTCCATTCCTCACTCGAGTGCTGGAGAGGGATTCTGTTTTTGTTTTGTTTTGATTTTTGCACCTAGTTTCAGCTTGGAAATTTGGAGCATTATGGAATGTCATTAGTGAGACATCAATAGACACTCCATGAACTCACAGGGTGTCTAGGCTCTATTATGGCTCAGTGTAATTTTCCACTTCAGCTGACTGTGCTACATGCTCATACATAATACCGCTGCTCTGTGGCCACATCTGTAATAGAAGGAAAAGTAGGACTGAACTGACCCAATTGCAGGCAACTGCAGATCTAGAGTCTCCAGAACAATTAATATACCATGTTTTGATAAGAAAGCACAAATAGTAAATCTTCCAACTCCTCTTCATCTGACATCCCATCTTTACTCTCAATTTGGGAGGATGCTTTAAAGCTCTCAGCTGCTGACACTACATCTGCTTTTCTTCTGTTTTTGATAGAAGTGGTTCTACTTTAGATAAGGAAGGCCTTAAGGCTTCTATAAATCCAGCAGTAGAACTGGCTGACTAGCCACCCAACTAGGGATCCTAAAAGAAGAAATCTATTATTTCTTCTCCCCCGCTCTCTTTCTCTTTTTCCTTCTTCCTTTCCTTCTTTTTCTTATTGATTCATAGGATTAATTTTTGGTAATAATTAACATTTTTATCTTCATGCATTTATGATAACCTTTCTTTGGACTTTTATATATTCAAAATTGCAATTTTGAATTTTGTTCCTTGTATTTAGAAATTAATATATCTGCTGTTGCTTTTGTGACTCTCCGAGCATTAAATATTTCTGACTAAATGTCAGTTATATAAAAACTTTGTAGATTTAGAGAAGTCATATTGAGTTATAATTTGTTCTAAAATTTTGTAAAATCCTAGAAAATATAAAAATACCTGCTTTTGTGGATAATAAGATCCTTCCACATTTTAAGAATGTTTTCTATATTTGAAAAAAGTTTGAATCAAAGTCAAATTAATGACACATTACTGTTGCACCAAACAATACAAAAATCTACAAAAAGCTAACATGTAGTTCTTGTTTATCCATTAACAATTTATAATGAAAATTGCATTTATTTTATAACATTATCAACATAAAGTTATACTAAAATGCGTATTTATAACTATAGGGAGGTTTTTGTTCATATTTTAGTTTTGTTTTGACAAAAATGAAATTATTCTGTTTATGTGTATATGTATTTGTATGTGTATTTAGTCAACTGTTTTCCTATAATTTGATATTTTTTCATTTGTTTTTAATTTGCTTTTGTAATTATACTAAATTTTAGTACTTACATATCAGTTTAATGAGTTTTATGTATCCATTCCTTCCTGGTTTCCAGTTTGGAGTAAAGGACTGAGAAAGTTCTACTACACAAAAATAGTTTATTTTTCCTTATATAAAAAATTGAATAAAGTCCAGGGCATTCTGACAGAAAATTGCACACCATTTAAAGAAAACTTGCTTGTTTCTCTGCTCTATTTCTAAAATTTAAAAAACGTTGACTTCTAAGCATTAAAGAAATCAATTTAGGTTATAATATACTGTGTGTTCAAAATTTGAACATGAAGACAGAATCTTAGCTAAGCATGTAAAAATCTATGAAGGCAAGAAACGTAAAATAATATAAAAGTACAGTCAAAGATTTATTCACCTTACAAATACACGCTTGTTTTTCTGAAACTTATATTGGTTGTTGCATACTGCTCAAGATCCTGATGGGTATAGAGAGCTCTTAGGAATATGTGGGACCCAAAGTGGAGATATATGACTTTATTCCTCCACCAACTGTGATTGTCATTTAATCCTCAATGCCCAGTGGAGATCAAAGTAACTCTCTTTGTATTAAACAGCCTAGCCTAGAAATGAGAATAACTTTGACCTGAATAGCAGTATAATGATGTATCTCTAATTACCTGTTTAGACACAGCCTAGTCTATGAGAAGTCTTATGCACTCTTAAACCTAAAATCTTAGCTCTATGCCAGGGATGTTCAAGGAGTATTGAAAAATATCATTCTTTCATCTTATTTAGCTTATCTCACCACCCTCAAGACCTCCTATTGACTGTCACCCCCACTCAGTCATATTTCTTATCTTCAATGAATTGAGATTATAGTTGTTACAGATTGAACATAAAAATATATCCTATTTTCTGGACTCTCTGGGAAGATAACTCCAGCTTATTAAGAACCAATTGCAGGGGCTGGAGCAATAGCACAGGGGGTAGGGTGTTTTTCTTGCACGTGGCAGACCTGGGTTATATATCCAGCATCCCATATGGTCTCCCAAGCACCGCAGGACTAATTCCTGAGTGTATGAGCCAGGAGTAACCCTTGTGCATCATCGCCGGGTGTGACCCAAAAAGGTAAAAAAAAAAAAAAAAAAAAAAAAAGAACCAATTCCAAAGGGCCAGAGAAATAGCTCATATTCCTGGAGTACATGTCTTACATGCTTGAAATCTCAAGTTCAGTCTCTGACACCTTTATCCCTCTTTGCACTACTGGGTATAATTCAAGTGGTTTTCGGAAGTATTTGGTCTGATCAGTGAGCATCATTGGGCCAAAACATGAACCATGTAGCTGGTAGGTCAAGAGTCCTAAGGAGTATCCCTTCCCTATATCCCTCCCTGCAAATGAAGAAACTTTCCATAAATAACATAATCTAATCATCGTGGCAGAACGAAGATTTAAACCTACTTCAACCTCTTTCTGTAAGAATTTCTTCCTAGTAACTCCTAGAATTCCTAGTAACTCTGTAACAAGTAGACCTACAAATATGTTTTGTTTGTTACTTGTTTAATAGTCCATGACAAATATTTTTAGTCTGCAGGTAGTTTCTTCAAAAAGTTGACTTCATGAAGCTGAACTACTTCCATCTAGTGGAATTAGCAATTGTTAAGAACTCATTATTGGGGCTAGAGTGAAAGCATAGTGGGTAGGACATTTGCCTTGCATGTGGCCGACCCAGGTTCGATACCCAGCATGCCATATGGTCCCCTAAGCACTGCCAGGAGTAATTCCTGAGTCCAGAGCCAGGAGGAACCCCTGTGCATTGCCAGGTGTGAACCCCCCCCCCAAAAAAAAGGACTCATTATTTTATTACCTGAAGGAGTGAGAATCATGGTGATGGAAACAAGATATCTGAATGAAGCATGTTTGAAAGTAGTACAGCCTGTACTAGGGCTAAATTTCCCTGTAGACAGATTAAGAAATGTGGTTTAGGTGTATGTCTAAAAAAGAAGAGAAAGTAAAGTATTGGTGGATAATCAATATATCTTCACTTTATTAGTCAGGCAGTGTTAAATATTTGTGATGAAATAAAAACCTTGAGAATGGTGCTTTGCTTTCGAGAAATTCATCATTTAACTTTGGAAAGAGGAAATCGGTTTATAATGAAAAATAACAAAACAGGTTGGTTTATTTATGGGTCAAATTTTATGTAGAAATGCAGAGAAAAGAAAAAAGTTATAGATAAGATTGTGTAGGATTTGAAATGTATCTTGAAGATAAAGCCAAGGAACCCAAGGAATCTCTGGTTCTGAAGCAGAAGACCAAAAAAAAAAAAACACATTTCAAATAAAGACTCAGTTATTATTTGAGCTGAAAACTTCAAATTTTAACTTCACTCACTTTACAGTTTTCTCTATTTTAGATAGGCAAATATTTATGCTTCACAATAGAAGAAATAATTCATAAGTTTCCATATATTGCTTGGATTTGTAAAAGAATTTCATAGTTTCATCAGTACAGTATGTTCTATGTTAAAAAGAAAAGTTAAATTTTATTCTTCTATCTGACAAAGCGAGTCTCTTGGCCCCACGCCTGGCTGTCTTCCCCGGGACCCCTCGGGGGAATGGGCTCCAGCTTCCCTCACCACCCCGAGCAGAGCTCCCCCAGTCGAAGACCACCGGAACTTGGCTGCAGCCATGCTGGAGGCTCCTCTCTACACGTTCGGACAGGCCTCATGCATGAAGGTGCCGGCAGAGGAACCCAGGTGTGTGTGATCCCATCAACGGCCAACATCCAGAGAGAGACTTAAAAGCAAGCTCTTAGCAGCTTTAGCCTACTTCTCCCTCTAGGAGAAACTGGCAATCTTCTGTGAGTTTCCTGCCCCCATAGAACAGCCTTGCAAGCTTCCTGAGGTGTATTCATATGCAAAATCCAGTAACAAGATGGATCTCATTCCCCTGACCCTGAAGAGCTCCCAGTGCAACATCGTTAAGAGGGCCAAGTTGAAATAGACTTCTAAGATCTCAGGGAAAGGACAAAATGAGATGTTACTGAGCCTGCCCAAGAAATCAATCGGTGATTAACGGGATACTATGATATTGTGATTGTGGGATTTGTGATCTGACCATTGGCACATCTTCATGCAATATTTCAGGTTCTCATATCAAACTTGACTGAAATTAGAAATTAGTGACTGAAATTAGGAATATGGAAGGAATTTCATGTGCAACTTATTACTTTATGGTTTGTTTCAGATTATATATGGAATAGTATATCACTCTTAACCATGTGCTTCTCTCCTGCAACAACAGTCACCCTGTATCTTAAAAAGAATCATGAAATCTGTTCAAAACAAAATTTAATTGCTTCTAAAATTTCCTGTTTTGGGCAAATTTTATAAAGTTCTTTCTAAGACAAAATATATTTACTTCTTTTCTTTATCCCAGGATACAAGAATCATGGAAAGAGCCTCACATGTACACATCTCCTGAGGGCTTTTTCACTGGTCATTCAGAAGCACTCTATGTGTTATCTAGGCAGTGGGGGAAAATATTTGCTCCCTCAATAAAAATTTTTATTCAATCTATGAGGAAGCCCTTTCAGATTAGCAGGGATTGCAGCCTAAATCAGAGACACAGAACAAGAAAGCATAAGTGATCATCGATTAAACACACTATTTAAGAGGAGAGAAATTGGAAGTAATGGGCAGAGCAAACCCTGAAAAGATGGAGGATTCCTTTGTGATTGCTTATTATATGTTGCAGTGAATGGTGAGCTTTAGTTCAATTAGTAAATTTCTACTTTTGGCTTTGATTTTATCATGTATACTACTTTAGGGCCTGCTGAGAAGCTACCTACCAAAATCTCTTCATAAATTTTGTTCATATTACTTTTATTGGTAAATATTTAATATGCACTGCACTGTCACATTGTCATAGCACTGTCTTCCTGTTGTTCATTGATTTGCTCAAGCGGGCACCAGTAACATCTCCATTGTGAGACTTGTTACTGTTTTTGGCATATAGAATACAACACTGGTAGCTTGCCAGGCTCTGCCGTGAGGGCGAGATACTCTCAGTAGCTTGCCTGGCTCTTTGAAAGGGGCAGAGGAATCTTTAATATGAAATCAGCAATTCCCACAAATCTATATTTTGTAGTGAGAGCTGATCTGGGTCAGATATCATGTATAAGACCAAGGCATGTCCTCGTAAACAAATTAAAATGTGACGTATAGTGGAAAAGAAAACATGTGAACCTGAGGTAAGATCTTCCAGTTCTAAGTGATTTTCTTCAACAGCAATGATCTATCCATGTTCAAACCTAACCTCTGCTCATGCAATGATCTACCCATGTTTACACTTAATTTCTGCTTATTCAAGAGTAATATTTCTGATTAACTGGAACTCTCACTATGTAAGACGACTTCAGGTTCAACAACAATGAGAGACAAAAACAAGTAGTGTCTTTGTCTCTCATTCTAAAGATAGTAACCTCTGATGTCAATCACTCATTTGACTAATATTAATTGAACTTCTATTATGTGTCTGTCATGGTAATTAACTCTCTGGTAGACAGTCGTGTACACCTAAGAACCTTAGTGCTCATGGACACACATTTTTGTCAGAACAGTTTTAGGTAGGCTGAGTTTTCTGGAAAAGCTCACTCAAGTATTTCATATAGGTGAGAGGTTGCTCTGTGGAGAATAAATTAACTTGGAGTTATAGTAAGGTTGAACACAGAAGCTTTTGTAGTTGCAGAGGTGAGAGATAAGCCAGCTTGGATAAACATGACAGTGGTGGAGATGTAGAAAAATGGTTTCAAGATACATTTTGGTGATAATAATGTGAACATTTATTGATAAAATGAAAGAAGACTGAGGAATTAAATTAATAATCCTCTATTTCTATAGTGAATAATAAAATAATGAATATTTGTGCTGAATTTTTTTTTTTTTTGCTTTTTGGGTCACACCCGGCAATGCTCAGGGGTCATTCCTGGCTCTACACTCAGGAATGACCCCTGGCGGTGCTCAGGGGGCCATATGGGACGCTGGGAATCGAACCCGGGTCGGCCGCGTGCAAGGCAAACGCCCTACCCGCTGTGCTATCGCTCCAGCCCCTGTGCTGAATTTTTTACCTGATATTCTTTATCGGTGATGATATTCCATATGGTATATATATTTTAAAAGTTAATGAGAGTAGATTTCTTCTATGAAAAATAGTATTGAGGGATGACTATACATTGTATATATATACATTTATATACTATACATATGTAGTATACATACATTGTTCACGAGACAATTCAATATTTTTTGTTTGATGTTGACAGCATTATTCTGAATTTTAATTTTTACTCCAGGTAAAGTCATATGTAATAACACACATTATTATATTTTTACTAAGGAATGATTATACTATAGCTATATATTATTGTAACTCAGTATCTATGTACAATATATTAAGCTCAACACTAAACACCTCTAATTCCATATTTCATCATTTAATTAACCCATTTCCCCACTCTTTTTCACTCCTCTGTTCTGGTAACTACTAATTTTGCTTGATTGTTTAAAGTTTTATTTTAGTTCATTTGGGGGGTTTTATTTCTTTGTGTACCACATATGAGTTTAATTATATAGTGTTAGTTTTTCTCTGCCTGACTTATTGGCTTAATGATTGATAACAGTATTGCTGGAAATGACAGAATTTCATCTTTTTTTTATAGTTTAGTAGTTATATATACATATGTACACATACATGTGTGTATTTTTACATCTCACCTTTGTTTAGGGACACTTTTCAAGTCTTGGTTGGTAATCCACCAACCTGTGTGAAGAGTTCTGTTGTTTGGATTTAGGGGTGTGGCAAAGCTGACTCTTGAACTGTGAAACCAGACATCTTGGCATTATGGGAGAGAGATTCCACTTCCACTTTGTATTTCCATAGACTTTGCCCACACCCAAATTGTTTCCATAACCTACTTCCTTCTGCCTTGTATGTAAGATGCTAAGTTGGATATAGTTGTAGTCCTTGTTTTTTCTATGGAGCTTTTGAGGTACTATGGTTGTTCTTAAGCAATTGTGTACATATTGGATCAAGCACATAAAATCTCCTTTTTTGATAGGGATTGTGTTCATGGGACATGAATAAGGTACTCATATTATTCAGAAGAATGTTAGACTGGGTTTTAAATGTGCTATAAGTAATTCTCAGAAAAGTTTAGTCTTATTGAGCTAAGGGGATGTTCCAAATGACTGAACTGTACACTTTTCATGCTGGAACTGGGGACTTAATACCTGAGGGTAGATGACCCCCAAACCAAACCAAACAACCAAATAAACAAATCTTAAATAAAAATCTTAAATCTTAAATAAAAACAATTAGATTCACATGGTTAAATGGCAAGAACTTGATCCTTGAAAACATTAAGGAGATCAATTGAACAGCTTATCAAATAATTTGTGGCCACTATCACTTATATTCATATATTGTGTTTTAGGTTTAATTTATTTCCCTCCAAAAAAGATACTTTACTGAGAATGTGACCCCATTTTTATATAGAGTATTATATAGATAATGATGTTTAAAAAGGTCACGAGGGTGGACCTTAATCCTATATGAATGGCACCCTTATATTAAGAAACCTACACACAGGGAAGATCATGACAAGAGGAAGAGGAAGAGACAGTCCTCTTCAAGCTAAGTAAACAGGGCTGAAACAAATCCTTTTTTTTTTTTTACAACTCTTAAAGGAAATGGCTCTGGCGGCACATTGATTTCTGTCCTCAGAAAATGACAAAATAAATTTCTGCGGTTAAGCCACACAGTTTAAGATGATTTGCTAAGACAGTTTCAACAGACTGATATTTTACCCCCTATACTGAACCCTCTAAAATATGTAGTAACAGGTAAATCAAATTCACTGTTTAACTTGTGATATTTAGCTTCCTGATAATTTGAAATGAATAAATTTATGTGTCATTTTGCTGAGTTAAATAAATCTTAAATAAAGAAGTCATTGATTCATATGATACATATGACATATCTACCCTTTTACCATGAACTGGGCTAATATACATTGTGTCTATCAATCAGATTATTTACATCTTCTCTTTCTTTTGAGAAACTTGGTTATTTAATGTGGAAGCACCCTATATTCCTTTTATATGACTAAATACATGCATGAATTTTCTCTATGTTCTACAGATGATTTCTCATCTAGCAGTGAAAATATTTTCCTTCAGAGAGATTGTATGCTTTTGGCTTTTTACCTCCTCTCCCCTCCCTCCCTCCCTCCCTCCCTCCCTCCCTCCCTCCCTCTCTTCCTTCCTTCCTTCCTTCCTTCCTTCCTTCCTTCCTTCCTTCCTTCCTTCCTTCCTTCCTTCCTTCCTTCCTTCCTTCCTTCCTTCCTTCCTTCCTTCCTTCCTTCCTTCCTTCCTTCCTTCCTTCCTTCCTTCCTTCCTTCCTTCCTTTCTCAATCTGTGGTTCTTGGGCCGCACCTTGGGCCATACTCAGTACTTACCTCTGGCTCTGTACTTAGAGATCACTCCTGGTGGGTTCAGGGGGACCATATTGGATGCCGAGGATTTAACCCAGGTTGACAATGTGCAAGGCAAATGCCCTACCTGCTGTACTATCACTTGGTCCCTTTACATTCTCTTTCTTATAGTATTTCAATATTGTTTAGTTTTGTATTTTACTCATTATGAGTAAGATTATATATATTTTTATGCTTTATGTATTTGCATTTTATTATTATGAGTAAGATTAAATATGTTTTATATTTTATAAATTTGAGCATATTTTTCTGTTGCATATTTTATCTGGTAGGGTTTTTCTTCACAAACAACCATTACATTTTAAACACATTCCTGTTAGGTTTTGCTTATACTGATTGAAGTTATCTATTTCTACAAATTTGTTAAAATTGATAGTTCTTTTTCTCAGGCTTTGCTTTATTTGATCTTTCAGTATTACCTGGTACATCGGACTACTTACTACTTCTGGAAAGATAATCACTCCTTCAACTTTGACTTATCAGAAGTCTGTTCCTCCTACTACATCATTGCACTCTCCTACTCAATATCCTTTCTCCTCCTTTTTACATCTTCCCATTTGGTAATTGTTGGAATATTTTGGTTGAGTTCAACCTACTTCACTGTATTCAATACCATCTATGGACTGGTGACTTTTCAGGATCAATACAACCTAATAGTAGATAATCCTTTACTTGAACTTTAACTTCATGTGTTTAACTGATCTCCTTGCCCAGCTGAGTGATCAGTAGGTATATTTAAAGTTAAAATGTCAAAATACATTTTCTTCATACACCCATGTCTCCTGAGATCTTTCATATCCTTTTAAAAGCATAAGGAAAACAATTTGGATTCATGGTTGACCTCCTTTTTTTCACAGAGTCTATATCTGGCTTGGTAGTGGATAGTGGAGGTGGGGGGTGTCGGTCAGTGATGTATTTATCAAGCTTGGGTAGGGTGGGGCGTCTGGGTTTGACCCCCTCCCTAAGGTGCCGGAGATTGGAGGAGGCAGACAGAGGATCTTGTTTCGGGGTCTCCTTGAGCCTAGCGTCCAACGTTGCAAAATTCTACTTACCTGGATTTGTGGGGCTTCACTCGTGTGTGAGTTTCGGCCCAAGTGTCTGGAAAGCACCCTGGAGCGTGGCGGTGGCTGGGTAGTGGAGGTAGTGATACAAGTGATATCTAATCTCTTAGACAAACTTCTTGACTATCTTAATAAAATCCAAAATATGATCTCTTTGGGTTATCATCTCTTTCCTGGGTTAATGGAAAATTTCTCTTACTAGTTTCATTTCATTTTGCTGCCTTTATAGTACAGATCCACAGAATAGGTATAAGGATCATTTAAAGACATGATCAGTCATGTCATTCCTAGGGCCCGCTTAAAGCTTTGCAATAGTTCCCATGTAAGAAAAAAATGTTTACAGTGGCAATGGATCTCATACAGCAGCCCTCAGGGCCCTAGGCAGGCAGCATTGCAGTTACTACTGTCACCACCTATACACTGTTGCTTCAGTTGACTAAGAATTTTTCCCTCAGGGGCTTAGCTTGTAATCTTTAAGATGTTCTTATCCCTCACCTCCTTCATATAAATGTTCAAGTATCCCTTTATTAGAAACTACCTTATTTCCCAGATACCTTATTTAAAATAACACGTACTTCTCCTCCCCTAACTTCTCTGGCATAGTAATCTCTAGCAGTCAACTTTTCTTCATGCATGTAAAATTGTTTCATGTGCTGCACTTTTTTTTTTCAAATATGTTTCTTGGCTATTGTTTCTAGGTGCCTAGGTGCCCACTGGAATATGAATTCTGCAATTGCTGGGGTTATTATCTTGTTCACTGACATTTTCTTAGTGTATAAGTAGCTTCTCAAATATCTGTTGAATAAGCTACTAGGTATACTAAGTTGACATACTTGTTTTCATCCAAGACCCAGAGAACTTAACTATATTCCCAAAGCTTTGTCATTAATAAATTAATTCAGAACCTGTGGTAAGGTGCATCAGACTTTCAACTGCTCCTTTATGTGTTCCTATCCTAATATTTAGGGTTAGATCCTTTAATTTCCATTTAAATTTTGAGAAAATGTTCAATATTCACAGAATAAAATTTCAAATAATGTGAGTTCTGGACCTATTTTAGCTATAACATGATGATGTGACTTAAGTATTGGGCCTTTCTTTCTTTCTTTCTTTCTTTCTTTCTTTCTTTCTTTCTTTCTTTCTTTCTTTCTTTCTTTTCTTTCTCTTTCTCTTTCTTTCTCTCTTTCTTTCTTTCTGTTTTCAATCATCATTTTAGTAAGAGGGAGATAAGAAATTCCTATATTGAAAAAGATTATTCCAGTGACCAAAACTTATGTATAGCTTATGAAGTTTATATAGTGCTTAAATAAGAGACATATAGTATGCTCAGTTTTGCTTTACTTAGTAAGGTAAGGAATATAGAGTCATATAAGATGTTTCCTCATTTTGCCTAAAATTTTTTTCTAAGTGAGACATTAATATGTAACAAATATTTCATCAGTTTTTCTTTAAAACAAGAGGCAGAACTGATATACAAATAGAAAAACAATAGCTAGCTGGCTGTGGAGGGGAAGGATACTGCTACTTTGGTGATAGATTATAATATAGTAACACATATTTGAATAGGTAGGGCCTGGCAAGCTACCTGTGGCATATTCGATATGCCAAAAACAGTAACAACAAATCTCACAATGACGAGACAAGAAGTCTCACGTTACTGGTGCCTGCTTGAGCAAATCGATGAACAACGGGATGACAGTGCTACAGTGATATATATATATATACATATATATATATATATATGTATCTCGGAGAACCCAGCAAGCTGCCAAAAACAGTAACAATAGGTCTCATTCCCTTGACCCTGAAAGAGCCTCCAATCATTGGGAAAGGCCAGTAAGGAGAGGCTGCTAATATCTCAGGGCTGGGAGGAATACAGATGTTACTGATGCCCGCTCATGTAAATTTATAAACAACAGGATGACAGTGATACTGTGATACAGTGATTTGAAGAGGTATGTAACTATATTCCTAAAACATATATAGCCTTGTGAACCAGTGTTACTTCAATTAAAAAATAACTTGCTTCATCTCTTCCTCCCTCCATCCCTACCCCTCCTCTCTTTCTCTCCCTACCTCCCACCCTTCACCATCTCTCTCTCATCTCTCTCTCTCTCTAATTCTTTCTGTTCCTAAATCAAGGTATAATTTCCTATCACTAATGTCAACAAAATTACCAAATTTAATGTTTAGAAAACCCCTAGAGAATATCATGCTTATAAAAGGAAAGTATCTTTAAAATAGTGTTTTAATTCTAAACATGCAAGCAGTGTACAATGCCTATAAATTGAGGAGCTTCTAAGAATGTTTTGAAAGGCTAAAAATAACGAAGGTGGGCACATGTATCAACAGATTAGCTCGTGTCTTAGCAGCCATTATTTCTCTCTTCTGTCCCTAGATACCACTCTGATAGATAAAAACAAAGAAATTCTTGCATAGAAATTTCAAAACAGACAAGTTGGTTCCTGCCAGAGTTGGAGATTCCAAGTTTTTGCACTTATAAACACAATATATTATTAGAGCTATATAGAAAATAAATCAAATTTGAGTCTGTCCTTATTGTTTAATTAGAACAGAAAGGCAACTATACAAAAAAAAACAATCCTAGATTCATAAGGACTGTTGTTATCAGGAAGTTGTGATTGGTCTTGTAGCCAGTGCATGCCCAGAGGCCAGGTTCAAAGCCAAGTGTAAAGTTTACACACACACACACACACACATACACACACTATTACATAACATCAAACATTTCTTCTACAACGTCCATATCTTATTCTCAGAAAAGCTTCTTGTTCAACATGTTCAATTGGCAAAAAGGACAAATGGGAAACCCATTTTTCATCTCAGGTTCTGAAATCTCTTTGTGTGATTTATTCAGGGTGGAAGTTCAGTTACAGAATAAATTATGCAGACACAGATATTTCTCTTATTCAAACAATAATCAATAGTCAAGAGACAGCCAGACCAATAACAATTAAGGTGTTAACTCCTATTTACACACTGAAGTCAGCAATGTTGTTAATGACACAGAAGCAGAGGGTTATTTCAAGGATAATGGCTCAATTCCTATTGCTTGCTTTCTATCAACTGAAAGAATCTTTAAGTGTATTTATTTTGGGGAATGTGGGGCCACATCATGCAGTGCTCAACACTTACTCCTGACTGTACTCAGGAGTCACTATCAGTGACGCTTAGGGGGCCAAACCAAAAGGGTGCTGGAATTGAACTAGGATCAGCCTGCATATATGGCAAACATCTTAACTCCTGCACTGTCTCTCTGGGTCCAATTGACAGAAACTTTAATGCGCATCATGACCTACCTGTGAACTCCCTGTTTGTCCTTTTCTTCCTCTGCCTTTTCTGAGAAGTAATTGGTGAAGTATAATCATGCATTAAGTGTAAACTCTACAATGTGAGAATTTGGTATATAAATATTTTATAAAATTAGCATGAAATAAATTTTGTAAACATTTATATTGTCTCACATAGTCACTTTTTGGTATGTGATGAGAATTTTGTTTTGTTTTGGAAGCACATCCATGATGCACTGGCATTGCTCCTTGCTCTCCACTCGGAAATCACTTCTGGCAGTGCTAAGTGTACCATATGAAATGCCAAGGACTGAACCCAGGTCAGTAGTGTACAAATCAAGTGTCTTACCCACTGTACTCTTTCTCTGGTCCGGGTAATGAGAACATTTAAAATCTACTTTCATCAACTTTCAAGGCTACAAAACAGTATTTGTCAATACTAGACACCTAGGTATGCATTAGATATCCAGAACTTGTAACTAGAAGTTGGTTTTCCATTCCAGTACTCACGTGGAATGGAACTAACTCCTCAGATCTCTTCCTTACCCTGCCAGGTAAAACAAACATTCTTTCCACTAAAAGAGTATTTTGTTGTTATCCAATTCTACTGGATAACAAATTGGACATAGCTATAGAGAAATTGAAACAAGTTAAATTTTATGAAAGACTTTACAGTTGTAATTTCAAGTATGCTTTCTGTACGAAGGAAGAGGCAAGTTACAGTGCTGACCCTTAACTGTTGTTCCTAACCGTAAAAATTTCAAAGCTTTCTTCCTTCCTGGCTTTACATTGAGCTTCAACTTTGGTAAAGACCCCAGAATCTCAGCTTTTCATGGATTATATCTCAATAAACAGAATCAATTTGTTCTCTTTGTCTCAATTGATTTGATAGTAAAATAAATACAAGCTAATTGCTATGAATTTAGGGAATAAATTTCCTTAATCTAAGAAGACTTGGGATATTGGAAAAATGAGAACTATACAAAAGTACACAGCTGGCATTTATCTTTATGTTCCTAGCAGAAGACTCTATGGTTTCTATCTCCTTATGCGTGTTAATCACTTCAGATTTTAAAATGTTGACTTCTAAAAATTCTGTCATGACCATTTTACTTAAAGTAAATTAGTGTTGTCTTTTACATTTGCTCTGCCATAACATATCCTTCTTTCTTCTCTCCACCTTAGATAACCCTAATTCTATTTATCAGTGTTCACTGTTTTCTATGAATTGTTTGTTTATTTTTGTTTATTTGGGCCACACCCAGTGATGCTCAGGGCTTACTCCTGGCCCTTCACTTAGGAATTACTTTCTGCAGTGCTTAGAACACCATGTGGGATGCTAGGGATTGGACCTGGGTTAGCCACATGCAAGGCAAGTGCCCTACTAATAATACTTTCTGTCCAGCCCCACACTGGTTTCCATTTTTATCTTATTTTTCACCTATTTTATATATTTTTTTTTCTTTTTGGGTCACACCCGATGATGCACGGGCTTACTCCTCACTCAGGAATTTCCCCTAGCGGTGCTCAGGGGACCATATGGGATGCTGGGAATCGAACCTGGGTTCCGCATGCAAGGCAAACACTCTACCCACTGTGCTATTGCTCCAGCCCCTGTTTTATATTTTTTATCCATATTTTGCACAGAGAGAGATCCTTCACTACAGATGTGCCATGCCATGCTTGAACATTATTATTATATAAGTTATACCTGCTTCTAAAATTATTAAATGCAGGAGAATAAATTAGATCCGTGTTGGCCTTAAATAAAAATGCATTCATATAATTGCCATCAGGAACTACAGTTATATTTTATAATCTGTCATAAGCTTTCAATTCCAACTAAGATTTGTTCTTGAACCTAAAGTAGACACCTTTAGGCTATACAGGAAACAGTACTACTCTTTTTAATTCTTTTCTCTCTTTGTGATAATAAATGTATAATGTCCAAAAAGACAATGATAGCAGCAGGATCAGCAGAGCCAGGTACTGAAATATCCCAAATGCCTGGAGTTATAAGGTGTCAATAAAAACTTATGGCAGCAGGAGTGTAAAGAGAATGGTAAAGATGGTTAAGAAAGATGCACAGACCAAAAGAAAGGGAAAGAATAGGCAGTTGGTTTTTAAATAGAAATAGAAACATAGAAGTAAAAACTGATAAGAGAGACAAGGAGAAAGGCAGACTAGAGATTCTATTGTGTTCTAAATCTGAATAATCTCCCCATTTTCTAAAAAACTTTACTGCATATGACAATTTCTTATACTTCTTTCCTGAATCTTAATAACCATCATCACCTAAGGTAAACTGACTCCCCAATTCTCTTTTCTACAGAACTTAAGATTGTTGTTAAAGTAGCTGGTAGAAACATGAGGCAGAGTACCATGTGGGCATACTTGCGAACTAAATAATGGATGATATGAATATCTGCCCATTTCGTCATTCATATCCCTCTGTTATTACTCACTGTACACATAATTCTGATGAAATTAAGTACTTTGGAAAAATAAGAATATTTATTTATTATTCAGATTACAACACATGTGTCTCTTCTTCAGAGATCTGATCTTGAGCCTATGTTCTGTCAGATATTCTAGATATACTGCTATTTTTCAAGCACTCTTTATGTTTTCTTCATGCACTCTATCAATCTGTTTCTAATTGAATGTAATATAACCAATCTATATTTCACAGTATACCTGTATTTTTTAATTACACAATTAAAATATCTCTAATAAAATATAAGTGATAAAGCATAGAAATTCTATATTTATTTAATTAATGTATGACTGCTTCAAGCCATTGGAAAACAATCCATATGACAAAATAGTCATTTTATTAAAATGTATTTTCATTTTATCCTGGAAATATTGGGATACATTTTTGAGCACATGTTATGTATTACATAGTTATTAGAGCAGGTGTTATAGTCACGTCTAGTAGTAGACTATTAAAGTCTCCCAGTTGTACTCTCTTTCAATATATTGTTCTCAGAGTGATTTAAATGTTGACTTCTGACACTCTTTCACTCCTTTCCTTCTCATTCCCCTTCTCTAGGGAAGTCTTTGGAAGCCACATGGAGGAGACAATATGAATCACAATATGAAAAGAAGTGGGTGTCGAATCACCATATACAGAAATAGCAGAAATTAAGGAACAACAGGATCAGACCTTTAAAATGATAAATTTTGTGTTTAATGCAGTAAACATTAGTGAGATCAATTCTCTTTTGTAGCCTACTTCACTTTATTACAATCAAGGGGAATATAGGTATTGGACAGATACGAGAAAATGAATTATACATAGCAAAAAATAATAGTCTTATATTAGTAAATGTTTATAATTAAAAATTAGAGCTGTCAGTCAATGCCTGGATATGCTAAGGATTTTTTAAAGCCCATGTTTTTTTTTTAAACATCATTGGTGATTGGATCTGGTGATCTCTTTTTTTTTTCTGAAATATTCACAAATTTTATTGTTTTATTAAGATACAGGTATTTTATCTAGATTATCCTAGCAGGAGGGAGACTGGAGACACAGGTATGGGAAATGCGCAATGGTGGAGGGATGGGTATTGGAACAATATATAAATAAAACTCAATCATGAAGAATTTTGTAACTGTATTTCATAGTGATTCAATTAAAATACATTTTAAAATAATAATCTAGATTCCCCCAAAATAATTGTGTATTTTATTTTATTTTTTTTTTATTCTTTTATTGAAGGATCTGGTGATCTCTTGAGATTCCTAAAGCTTCACTGTTTCTCTCTACCACTATTTCAAAAGGAATAATTTATTTCTTGTTTACAAAGGGTTAAATTATCATGGCCTCTGAGAAATATGGGAGTGTGGTCTCTGGGCACACTCAGAGTCCATATGAGGCCAAATTCATAGCATAAAATATAAAAGCATTCATACATATTTTCTAACCTTTATTTGATTAAAAATTGTTATGACTGAAAGACACTTGAGCCTACATATCAAAAAGGATAGAGACATTCAAGCTACTTATGCCAGAAGGAATCTTCATTTTTATATGACATCACTTGGAATGAAAAATAACACACCAATATCTGTTTTGGGAAATAGAAGCCATATTCAGCCATTATTTATTCTCAGCATCCAAATAACCCAATGCCTATATCTGTTATCTAAAAATAAAAGTACAGCAAAAAAAAATCCCACTGACTCAAAAATCTTGTACATCAGTCCTTTACATTTATCACTTTATTTAATATGGTTTTCTTGACTATTTTCAAAACAGGAAATGTTCTGTTAGAGAAAATAATGCCTGAAATAATATTATAAAAAACATTTTTAAAGTGTTTTGAATCAATCACACAGTGGACATATCTCTAGCACAACTTAACCATTGAACCCGTGAGGAAATAGGGCAAGGTCCCTGCCCTCACAGAGTTAACAATCAATATTGGCTCAGAAATCATCAGTCATGAATCTCTCAAGGCATAAGCAAAGTTTTAAGCTGTAAGCTTAGAATTAAGTATATAATTGGGAGAATAAAATTGGTAATAAGATCATTCAAAAGAAGAGGAGAGAACTTATACCCTGATAGAAGAATAACTGGAGAGAGAACATTACCAAGAAGTTGGGATTTAAGATGGACTTTGGATAGGTTACTTTACTGTTTAGGAGTTAAATTTTGCCCATGTGGCAGAAAATCTAAATTCAGAGTTAGAGGAGAGGGTTATCACCTTCATTTTTGTTTCTTTACCATATTGAGTATTACAGAATCAAGTAATCCAGGGTTGCCACTGTGGGCCATTAGCACCAGACCCACAGTTGTTGTGATGTTTTCTATTGTTATTGCAATAATCTGCAGTGATGGCATACTTTACTTGCAATGCTCACTGTGGCTCACAGACTCTGTTGTCCCAAATGATAGTGCTCCCAAGATCAAGTTATGCTTGCAAGGCAGGCATTCTGCCACTTTGCTCTCCTGGGTCTCTGCTGTTATGCTCTTGATCTACCCTCCATAGTTAGTTTTAACATGTATGCTTCAGTTCCAGCCATCCCTTCTATGGTGATTAACCACTGGAAAAGGGCTTCAATCTCTTAAGACCAACATTAATCACTTTATACATTATAGGAAAATAGAGTCATGGGACAGTTAAATATCTCCCTCAAGAAAACATGCATACAGCTGCCTTAGCTTTAGGAGTCATTCCATGAAGTTGGCCATCATAAGCCATACTATTAACCATCACTCTAGAGCTTCCTCCTCTGAAGTTATCTTGGCAAAGATGTGAGAGCATAAGGTGATAGTGAAGGCAGAAGGAAGGACTGAGGTGGAAACAGAAATTAACACCAAATTTACATTTTAAGTAGGAATGTTGCCTAGGGGAGAAGTTTATAGTGTTTGCCATTTAAAAAAAATTCTCAAGGATTTAAAGGAAGACCAAATCAACAAGTAATTCAGGCAAGATGTTCATTTACTTCAAAGCAAAAGATGAAGAGGTTATGAGAAATAGAGGAGAAATTGTCTAATATAGTTAAACAATGGACAAGACATTTTGCCATATGATCTAAATTTTCTCTGTAAGATTTTTCCATGGGCTGGAGCAATAGTACAGTGGGTAGGGCGTTTGCCTTGCACAAGGCAGATCTAGGTTCAATTCCTCTGTCCCTCTCGGAGAGCCCAGCAAGCTACAGAGAGTATCTCACCCGCACAGCAGAGCCCGGCAAGCTCCCAAAGGCGTTTTCGATATGCCAAAAACAGTAACCACAAGTCTCACTTGGAGATGTTACTGGTGCCCGCTCGAGCAAATTGATGAGCAACGGGATGACAGTGATACAGTGAAGATTTTTCCACTCGCCATATGTAGTTGATAATCAGTAAAGGTTTTACCTTTATCTTTTAGTCCATTTTCCCTCAACTAATTACTTATCGCAAGATAGTTCTTTTTACCCATTCCTTGTTTCCTTTTTGCCTCATTTGTCAACCTAGAGCTCACCCCAGGTTCTTAGAGGAATTTGTATTTGAGCTACTATAGAATTTGAAGGGTTAGAGCCTGACAGCTCTAACAAAGTGGGAGCTGATTTTCTTATCTTCATATTTTCTTATCTTCATGTCTCCCCTGTCCATCCCCTTACATATAGCCTTTTCCTGATAGCTACTTTCTATCAGAGTGTAAGCATTTTTATTTTGAGTGAAAGGATGAAAGTATTAGATTGATATGGAAAGTCAGTTGGGATTTGTACTGTCACTTCAGTATACATAGGAATGCAAAAATAATCCAACTGAACGTTTTTGGAGGAAGCTACCAAGTGGTGCTCAGGTGGCCTAGGTACCTTTCCTGGTGATACTTTGTCAACCCGGGCAGAAGTTTAGTGCAATGGCCTGAGAAGATGGTTCTGCTCAGGTCCTATAGTGCCGAGAACAGCAGAGCCAGCTAAACTTAAAGTATGCATACTAAACTTAAAAGTATCAGATAGATAAGATATATCAGATAATTTCCATTTTGATTGTTGGAACTTATACTGAAGGAACTAAAACTTAATTTCTTGACTAAGATGTCCCTGGAACCATTGTTTATACTAACATCTCTGAGTTAGGTATTCCTTCTGTGGAGCCCCTTGTATTAATGCAACATCATATTATCACCTGATAATCATATACTTTGATTTTCATGAGATGATATGACTATCACATGATTGCCTACTTAAAAAACTGGGAGGGGGTACATAAAACTATACTTAGGGCTTACTCCTGGCTCTATGTTTAGAAATCATTTCCCATAAGCTTCAGATAACCATATGTAGTGCCAGGGATCAAACTAGGGTCAGCCAGGTGCTGGATTAATTTTTTCTTTATAGGCTCTAGGATCTTGGAGAAAAACTGCATTTGATTTATGTATCCCTAATCAAACACAATGCCTCAAACATGAAGATGAAAATGTCAATGTGGAATAAAATTGTTTGTTTTAATTAGGGGATGTAATGATCACTCAAAAATTTAATTTCAAGTACTACTCATAGAAAAGGTTTATGAAGTCAAAAGTAAGGCTAGTTCAAAGAAAAATTCTGAAGACAAAGGAAGAAAAAAATCAGTTTGGAATGAATCCTAGAAATTACTTTGAAATTTGATCCTGATATTTTCTTGCCCTTAAACTCATGGGATGACATTTAGTTCAGGAAATCACTAATCCTATTGTTCTTTGAAGTAAGACCTATTGCTATCTAAAATTTATATGTTACTGTGAATTGAAAAGGCAATTCAGTAAAATAATAGAAACCCCCTCTTTCTTAGGCTGAATCTTACAGTCTATACATGCCTTATTGGGGGAAATAAAAAAACAAAAGAACTTTTTCTAAGTAATACATTTGAAGGAAACTTGCATTGATATTCTTTTTTTTTTTCTACTTTCTGGGTCACACCCAGCAATGCTCAGAGGTTAGTTCTGGCTCTGAAGGCAGAAATTACTCCTGATGGTGCTGGGGGGACCATATGGAATACTGAGGAATGAATGAACTCAGGTCAGTTACATGCAAGGCAAATGCCCTACCCGCTGTACTATGACTCCGGCTTCTGATATTATTTTCAAAACTAAAGTTTTATGTTTTGATGAGACTTAATAACTTATAAAAGAAAAGCAGTTCTATTTTACTTCTCTATTCATTTATCTTCTAGACTTGCTTCATTTAATTTGTGAAAGAAAGATAGGGCATTTAGTAAATGAACTTTACCATCCAAAATAATTCACAATTTCTACAGCTAGACTACTTTCTGATCTCAGCAGGAAATAGATATCTAGCTGGGTCATCAAGGGAAATTAATTATTACTTAATGTATTTATTGGATTGCTAGTTGGGAACCTCGTACCAATGCTCTCAAAACAAGAGCATTGAAACATTTAGAGTGTAGTAGCTCTAGGTCATGGCAAGCAAAGTTAGTGCCGAGTTCCTTTGATTCATATTCTTTTGATGTATTTGAATAAGTGGTTGCAGTAGCAGATTATGTCATCTGAAGTTCATAAAAAACACTTGAAGATGTCAGAGGAAATGAGTAATCCTTACCTGAAGTTAAGTAGCCAGCGCCTCTTACCAGAAAGTGACAGTGGCAAGTATTTCATTTATTATCCATATATTTTATTTTATATATGCTTGGGGGCCACATGTAGCTGTGCTCAAGGATTATTCCTGGTTCTACACTCAGGAATCACTCAGGGCAGGACTCAGGGGATCACTTGGGGTGCTGGGAATTAAACCCAGGTCAGCTGCATGCAAAACAAGCACCTTACTCACTGTACTCTCTCTCTGACCTTCCATGCAGTAAGTTACAAACCTGTTACAGAGAAGACTCAAATGAAAATACATATCTGATGACTTGACAAAATTGGAATGGAGAGTGCAGGGAGTTCAGGGTAATTTCGGAGGTCACAAAGCAAAGATTTCATTAGACTTAAAGCAGACTTTCAGTAGCTCTGGTCACTGATTGCATATTTTGTCTTGCCAAAGTTTCAGCTCAGGAAGGAAATATATATAAGCCTACATATAATTTTGAGACATTAACTCCAACTTTCCTTAGTTTCCTGAACTATGGTGATTTATTATGTCTAGAGCTGTTTTGTAGTACTCTGAATTATAGTAGCATTGCCTCCATGGAAAAATAAGAATCCCTGTAGAGGATAAAAAAGGAATTTGTCTAGATCTTAACACTTAGGCCAACTGACAAATGCATAGAGAACAAACTATTCCCAGAGTTTAATTTAATTCATATAATGGTTAAATATTTTTCTTGCAGCAAAGCACATTTTTTCCATTTTCTATCACCAACTCTGCATCCTTTAAGACTACATTAGGGGTCCTTTCTATGTGAGGTCACTGTATGCTTTGTAAAAGGCTGATTTTTTTTTCTTAATCCCTATTGTAAAGAGAGATTCTTCACCTTCTTAATATCTGTTGTAATGAGACAACCTGTCCTAGCACATAATTGGAACTTAAAACAATTGAACTGATTTATTGAATGCTATATTTGATGAATTCTAATATGTACAGTTTTAAAAGTCTAAAACAGTTTCCTTGCATTAAATAAGGAATGACTTTGAATTACTAAGACCACAATCATAATTGAACTAAAAGAAGCAAAGGAGTTTATGGACAGTAGTGCAGTATAACTTGATTTCCATGAAGCATATATTCATCATCATTTGATGAATAATCACAAGTCTATGCTCTTACAAAGCAGTCACCAACTCCTTTTATGGTCTTACTCCTTCAGTGTATGGCCCGCACACAATAGTATGGTTATTTCTTAGATGTTTGTTAAAAAATTGAGAATCTCAGGAGCAATACTATAACAGGTCGGGCACTTGCCTTGCACATAGATAACCCAGGTTTGATCCTCTGTACCATATCCAGTACTTGGAGCCCTGCCAAGAGTGATCACTGAGCACAGTGATCACAAAACAAAACATAACAAAAATGAGAATGTCACAACGGGTAGGGCGCTTGCCTTGCACGCGGCTGACCCGGGTTCGATTCCCAGCATCCCATGTGGTCCCCTGAGTACCGCCAGGGGTGATTCCTGAGTGCAGAGCCAGGAGTGACCCCTGTGCATCGCCAGGTGTGACCCAAAAAGCAAAAAAAAAAAAAAAAGAGAGAATGTCATGTCCCACCCTAGATTTCCTGAAACGGAATCTTTATTTTATTGTTACTATTATTATTATTTATTATTTTATTACCACACCAGTGGTGCTTAGGGCTTACTTCTGGCTTTCTGTTCAAGGATCACTCCTTACAGGCTCAGGAGGACTGTTTATGGTTCTGAGGATTGAATCCAGGTTGGTTGCATGCAAATCAAGTGCCCTACTCACGGTAAAATTGCTCCAGCCTCCAGAATATTTTAAAGGGAAAAAAAACCTTTTAAAATTTGAAAAGATTTTCTCAATAGAACTAAGGAAAAAAATATACCTTTTTCAAGCAAATGAAGCTGCAAATAAGTGAAGTTTTGTTCCAGTTTGTCAGAGTGTCCTGTGGAAGGGAATTTTCTCATGTCTCAAGAGTTGAAGTTAAGGGAAGGGAAATGGCCACCACCCTCAGAGTACAGGAAATAAAATTTAAAATCAAATATGTTAGTGAGAGTGATTCATTGAGAACTTATTTTCTCTCATCTTATACTGTTTGTTTTTTAGTGCTCCCCTTTTCTTTTTTTTTTTCCCTTGGTAGCACCTAATAGTATTGTGTTTTACAACTCATGACTGTACATTTGATGACACATTTAAGGACAATGTTCATGTATACTTTGTTCTATCTCAAGTACAATAGTAAACATTTGTATCACTTGTCATCCATTGTTCATCTATTTGTTCAAGTGGGCACCAGTAATATCTCCATTTGTCTCTGTCACGTGCTAGTGTAACCTAATGGGGTCTGCTTGATCCAGGAACATGAAGAGCCTCAAACTGTTCATTCAGGGTCTTGATGAAGAAGTCTGGTGATCTCGTAAGTAGGCGGCCACACAGTCTTTTGATGTTCCATGGAATCCAGTGGTCTTCTCTAAATTGCATTTGGTGTTCGGCCCATCTGATTTTTGACACGTTGGCAAACGAAACAGCTCCCTGATTCTTGACCGTAGATGGAGGTCGGGACTCAAGATTCCTTCTCTCACTTGAGTGAAACGTAATACTCCAAGCATAGCTCTTTTGATTCTTCTTTGGAATACCCAAATAGCCTTCTCATCCTGTTTTCCTAGGGCCCAGGTCTCTGAGGCATATGTTAGTGCATGAAGAATGGTGGAGTTGAAAAGATGTGCCCAGAGTTGGAGGTTCTTTGTCCTCTTAACCACTTCTTCAATGCTCTGCCTATTTATGGACAGATAACAGTAGACACATTTTTTTATTCCTTTCTCCCTTGAAAATGTGTCCAACACTCCTGGGCTGGAGCTATAACACAGCGGGTAGGGCTTTTGCCTTGCATGCGGCCGACCCAGGTTCGATCCCCAGCATCCCATATGGTCTCCTGAGCTCTCTGGTCTCTCTGCACTCAGAAATTACTCCTGAAGAGTAATTTCCAGGAGTAATTTCTGAGTGCAAGCTAGGAATGACCCCGGTGCATCGCCGGGTGTGACCCAAAAAGAAAAAAAAAGATGTGTAAATACTCCTGATGTTTATTGTTATTACTTTATTGTTGTGGATTAATTCTGTAAGTGAGATAAACAGGATAGGTCTCGAATACAAACCAAGACCAGGATAAACATTTAGAAAATTTGACTATAATTTCACAACATAACATATAGTATATGAGACAAGATGTTTAAAACCTAAGTTTCAATTTGAAGTCTTCCAACTTTATGTGAATCTTTTTTTCTGTTTGTTAGTCTTCTAAAAATTGGATCATATATGCTCTATAAATTAAACTCTGCTTTTCATACCCCATCCTGTGGACTTAATTTTTTTATCTCTTCTTCTCAATCCCTGACTAGCCATCTTTCTACATCATGTGTTTCCTGGCTTGCATATAAATTTGAACTTCTAGGATATAAAAAGATGATACTTAAATATATGTCTCCATATTGTGCTTGTTAACACATGCTAAATTGCAAAG